>NW_028227263.1:77040306-77235306 GCF_978045245.1 Mus caroli | reverse complement strand
ATGATGCACTGTCCTGATAAACCATCAGTACTGCTCAGTCTGGCTTTGTGAAGCTTAAAGTACCTCTCACCAGCAATAAGCCTAAATATATATTTAATTTTAAGACTATATATGCCTTAGTTAGGTTTTCATTGCTGTGAAGAGACATTATGACAGTGATGGTTTGTATATGCTTGGTCCAGGGAGCAGCACTATTAGGTGGTGTGGCCTTATTGGAGTAGGTATGTCACTGTGGGTGTGGGCTTTAATACCCTAGTCATAGTTGCTTGGAAGTCAGTATTCTGCTAGCAGCCTTCAGATGAAGATGGAGAACTCTCAGTTCCTCCTGTACCATGCCTGCCTGGATGCTGCCATGTTCCTGCCTTGATGATAATGGACTGAACCTCTAAACCTGAAGCCATCCCCAATTAAAGTTGTCCTTGTAAGAGTTGCCTTGGTCATGGTGTCTGTTCACAGCAGTAAAACGCTAACTAGGACAATGACCATGACATGTCTTTGAAAGGAAAACATTACATTGGGACTGGTTCACAGATTCAGAGATTTAGTCCATTACCTTCTAGGTGAGAAGCATGGCAGCATCAGGCAGACATAATGCTGAAGAAGGAGCTGAGAGTTCTACATCTTGATCTGCAGGCAACAAGAATGAGACTATGACACTAGGCATAGCTTGAGCATATGAGACCTCAAAGCCCACCTCTACAGGGACACACTTCCTCCAGCAAGGTCACACCTACTCCAACAAGGCCACTCCTAATAGTGTCACTGCTTATTGACCAAGCATTCAAACACATGAGTCTAAGAGAGCCATGCCTATTCAACAATTCAAACTACCACAGTGTGTTTGTATGTGTGTTGTGGTGTGTGTGTGTATTTGTTTGTGTGTGTGTGTGTGTTGTAATGAAACCACAGCGTGTTTGTTAAATCTAATCTTCAGGGTGGTGGCTTTGAGTTGCTTTGAGTTTTGGCTTGTGGTTAAGTTGCTCTGAATATTTCTATGCAAATGTCTACTGAGGGAATAATTTTACATTTGTATTTAACAAACACACACTTATATATATGTAGGGTTAGTACACGGTCTCTTATAAATTCAAAATCACTTTAAAATCTTCCATATCTATTAATGCTAAGTTATACCAAAATTCCTCAGAAAATATATACTCTGAGTGTACAAACAGTGAAGGAATTAAATATGATTGATTTTATTAATTTTCTGTGTATAATGCCTTTGAAATAATGGAAAGCTTAAATATTGAGTAGGTATTAAATGACACAGCTAGTGATTACCTGAATACATTCCTCATGGCATTATTCTTTTTTTCATGTAAAAGAAAAAGATGTTAACGTCAATTACACTGTAATTAACCCTTTAGTTTTCATAAAATTATAGTTGTAAAAAATCCTTCTATAAATTAAATAAATTAGAGATGTCAATTTTGCTTACTTCAACCAGGGTCCCCTGATTACAACAACTGGCTAAACTAATGCAACATCACAATCAGGAAACTATTGTCCATACAGTGAAGGTAACATCATATGGTCATTTAACTCTTAGGATTAAAAAGTGGATCATGCAGTATGTGGCATCATTCTCTTTCTCTCAGTGTAAGTCTTCAGCTATTCATCCTGATCACTGGAATTAACAATATATCTTTCTATTTTCAACTGACATTAGTTGTTCTACACTTTAAAATGTCACTTATTAATCAAATACAGACTTTTTTCTGTTGGGTATTTTGTGTAGTAAGGCTGCCATATATGTACAGGAATGAGTAGAATGAATATGACTTCACTCTTTAATATAAATATCCAAGACTTCCAGAGTGATGCTATGTTCTGCTTAATAATGCACTGCTAAGCAATTTTCTGGATTAGTTCTACAACTGGCTTTTTAAAAAAGCAGTGTGCATGGTCCAGCTGTGCTATTTCATTGCGAACACTTGATATTGCTGTTCATCTTTACCACTCTCATGTTTAGAGAGAAATACAATGGCAATTCCAATCTTTTAGATTAATTATTTTATTTATTTACCTCCCTCTCCTGCCCCTCCTCTCAGATTTCTTGACCCCATACCCTTTCCCCTTAGCCTCTGAGAGTGTTCCCCACCTCTGGGTATCACTGCAGACTGGGGCATCAGGTCTCTACCTGATTAGGCACATCCTCTCTCACTGAGGCCAGACAAGTCAGCCCTCTGATACATATGTGTCCAGGGCCTCAGAGCAGCCCATGTATGCTCTTTGGTTGGCGGTTTAGTTTCTGGAGACAATTCCATTCTTAACTTTCCTATTGTCTAACAATCTTTTTAAAATTTCTTGAGAATCCCATTCATGTATAGATGGAGTTTGGGAATTTTTTTATTTATCATTACTCTTTCTTTCCTTCTCTATTAGAAAAGTACTTTTTCCCTCCTAGTTTGATATTAGTTTGTTAGTTTGTTTGTTTTTCACTGACTGGGTTCAATTAATTATCGTGCATAAGCATGAGTGGGGAGTGATGTTCAGAAACAAGGGCAAATTTATATATGGAAAAAAAATCACTGAAGCAAATATACCTCTGTCACCAGCAGCCATCCTACAGTCAAGGCTAGTGATTCATAGGTGCCTTCCACATAGGTGATGAATGGTGACAGCTCCAATCTTCTGTGGCCCCTGTACTGGTAACCAGAGCTGTGGTAACTTTACAAAGGCAGAGATGATGCCTTGTGAAGGAGACCCCATTTCCCAGCACCTCTGTGTCTCACATTCTTTCTGACTCCTTTTCTGAGTAGTTCCTGGTGACCCTTGAGCCTTGCAGGGGGTTCTAGAGATAAGCACCTCAGCTGCTAATTCTCCTCACATCCACCAGTGTGAGTCTCTGCATTAACTGTAGTGGACAATCAAGCTGCCATGTAATTATCTGAAGGGGTCCCATTCACTATCTGCATCTCTCTTCCTGACTGAATGAGTTCTATTTGTTGTTGTTGTCTTTTAAAATAAATGTTCTAGTTGAATTATTAATTCAAAAATATTTTAGTGTTTATTTTTGACATTTGCTAATAATTTTTCTTTGTTTTGTTTTTTGTTTTTCGAGACAAGGTTTCTCTATATAGCCCGAGCTGTCCTTGAACTCACTTTTTAGACCAGGCTGGCCTCAAACTCAGAAATCCGCCTGCCTCTGCCTCCTGAGTCCACCACGCCCGGCTTTCCTAATAAATTCTTAAAAAATGGTTCTTGATTGTAACATACTGCAAAAACTTTTTCTCTTCTTTGATGCTTTCCAGTCTTCAAAGTGTGGCTTCATTGGGGAAAAAAACGTAACTTTGATAATATTCAGGTTGTTAATCATTCACTTTATAGATTAAACCTTTTATATAAAATGATAGACCACTTGACTGAGCTTGGGAAAGCAGTGTCTGCTGCTTAATTTTCCTATTCTTCTATCATTTCACATATCACCTGTATGTCTATTATTGATTTTGGACTACTTCTATGTAAAATATCAGCCTTAGTTTAACGCCATTTTATTGATGTAAAATGACTCTGGCATTGTTTTGAAATGTCTGTCTTTTCTCTTAAATTTCACTGGAATTTCTTGCAGAATGGTTGTGCTCATTCTTCCTGGGTCTATTTCTCATTCCTTTGGTGTAATCTATGTTCCCACCAATATCCGTCCATCATAGGTTTGATTACTGTGACTATTTAATGTGAATTTGCTAGGAATTTCCTAGAACCTGCATGTCAACTTGGGGGTACATGATCAATGGCTGCTGAAATATTTTATATAAGCATGGCATAGATTTCCATTATATTTGATCACTTTTGTAAGTGTTACAGAGTTTTCAGCATACACACACACACATACACACACACATAGATATGTATATATACATATATATACATATATATATATATATATATATATATATATATATATATATACACTATATGTTTATCCAATATTTTATGGTTACTAAATTTCTAACTATAAAAATTATAAATATATACAGATATTCTTATACTTCTTTATTACTACTAAGACTACGTTATTTACTGGACCTTTCTGCATAGGCTGTTCTTTGCAGACAGAGTTAGGTCTCTTCCCTTTCAGACGATGCACTTACCTGATTGCTTGTTGCTTTACCGCATTGACTACCCGCTCCAGCAATACACTGACTGCAGTAAGAACGGAAGACATGTCTCCTCATTTCTAATATTGGAAGAAAATAATATTTTAATATTACCTATATGTTTTTATATACATCATTTATCAACTTGAGAAAATTTTCATCACTAATTTAAAGGAACTTTTATCATAAATACATTTTAATTATTTTCAGTGAGTTTCTACATTAATTAATAAGATCATATAATTTTTCTTTAATGTTATAACATAATGGATAATAGGAATTAATTTTCAAGTATTAAATCAGTTTTCACTTTAATAATAAACCCTACTTGATCATGACATAAAATTATTTTTATTCATTACTGATTTCTATTTGCCATAATGTTTTAGGAGTTTTCATACCTACATTTATGATTTTCATGCCTTTTATTTTTATAATTTTGTCTGGTTTTAATATTGGATTAATACTTCCTTTATGAATGAACTCGAAAATTGACCAACATCTTCATTTCATATATATATATATATATATATATATATATATATATATATGTGTGTGTGTGTGTGTATATATGTGTGTGTGTGTGTGTGATAATTATTAATTCTTTCAATAACTTTTAAATCTCTCCAGGGAAACAAAATGAAAATGAAATTTTACCTGGGAAAATTTTAAAGTGTGAATTTAATTCTCTAAGTACTTACACAATTATTCAAATTGTTTGAAATTAGATATTGTGGTGGCTAAACTTTCTTGAGGTAATTGGTTCATTTCAACTAAATTTCCACAGTATATATAAAAATGCCTGCAGTGGCCCCTTATCGACCTTTAGCAGCTATGGCATCTGTACTAATAACTCCGGGTACATTCATGATTTTGATAACTTGTGTGCTTTCTCTTCCTTTTTTTTTTTTTTTTTTTCTCTTGGTCAACAGGACTATTAATATTCTTACTACAAAAGTGTTATTTATGGCTTACCTATACTGTATTGCTTTTAGATTTTATTTATCTTTGCTCATTTATTAATATTACTCTTTCTTTTCTTCATGTTTTGTGTTAGTTTTCAGTTTTTACTATTTTTAAATACGTGTTAATGGTTAATGTTTTTAGGCTTTTAACTTTTTTTTCATATATATATATATATATATATATATATATATATATATATATATATATATATATGAAATTTGTTTACCTTCTAGTCATTGCCCACTCCCTCCTGGTATCCCCTCCCAGAATTCCTCAATCCATTTCTGCTCTGCCTGGCCTCTGAGAAAGTGTTTCCTGCCCCACCAGGCCTAACTCTCCTCTGGGATGGGGCCTCAAGTCTTCCTAGGACTAAGTGAACCTTCTCCCACTGAGGTGAGGCCAGAACAGGCAGTCTTCTGTGAAATTTGTGCCCCAGGCCTCGTTCTACCCATGTTCGCTCCTGATTGGTGGTTCAGTCTCTGAACTCTCTCTTTTCCAGGGTTAGTTAAGATTGCTGGTCTTCCTATGGGGTTGCCCTCCTCTTCAGCTTCTTCAGTCATGACTGTCCTCTGAGAGGCCTTTCCAGCTACTGATTGAGACAAATGCAGATACTTATACCTAACCTATGGACTGAAGTCTAGGGCTCCTATGGTTGAATTAGGGGAAGGACTGAAGAAGCTAAAGAGGAGGGCACCCCCATAGGAAGACCAAGGACAAGAGGGTCCTGACACATTACACTTCCCATTAAATGTGCTTGTTTTATGAGTGCATGGCAATGTGGATGGATACAAGGAAGAATGACTGCTGTAATTATAACTGCATCAGTGACCTTAAGCAGAGAATACTGTGATTAAATACCAATTTAGCTAAATCCAAACCCCCTTACCTACTACTATGTACCGTCTTCTGTTAAGTCTAGTGGAAACTAGAATTATATATCTTAGAACACATAAACTTAATTAGGAATACAGGTAGAATAAAGACAATAATGGTATAGACTCTAAGGTTGACTCTTTTTACCATAGCTCTAGAACACAAGTAAGTTTTAAGAAATATTCATTCAGTACTGAAAATTGAATACTGAATTCTACCAGAGGAGTATTTAATCTTCAATGGATGAAAGCATTGGATTTTTGAAGTTAGTTCCGTGAAACCCCAGAAGCATGAAGGAAAATGTACAAAGCATAGTCTAGTTTTGGAGGAAGTAGAGAACAGAAATCAAGGTACAATATTGACTGCTTTTTTGCAAAATACTCAAAAAGCATTCAGTGGCAGATGCAAGAGCGCAAGCTTGTACTTGATGTGTTACTCTCTACCCTCTAGGAAATAATATTTCTTGTTCGTCAACTTTACTCAATCTAAGGGTATTAGAGACAAGACATTATAAGCAAATAATAATCTAGAATTTAACTATATTGTAGCCTGATTTCT
The DNA here is from genome assembly GCF_978045245.1 of Mus caroli. Lineage (NCBI taxonomy): Eukaryota > Metazoa > Chordata > Mammalia > Rodentia > Muridae > Mus > Mus caroli. Next base: position 77,228,806 of record NW_028227263.1, on the reverse strand, counting down.
AGTAGCTATCATAGGATGTTTCACTTAATTATTGAATTGAGGATTAAATTTTCTTCAATTTTATCAGAAAGCAGGCATTCCTGTGAAGAGTTAGATGAAAGGCCGATCAAGTGTTCCTGGGAAGAAGTAATAGAGGCTGAGTTGGGTGGAGCAAGTAAGTGTAAGACTCCAAGCCAAGCAAGCCATCATACTAGGAAACACACCTGTGATGCAGATCATTGCTTTACAGGCTGCGGTGTTGCAGCATCACTGTGTAAAAAACAGAACAGAACAAACCAAACCAAACCCAGTTCCAAGAGTAAGAATGGCCTCACTTGACATTTGATGATCTATAGTAGGTAGATTTTTCCAGGGTAAGGAGGTCATCTTTTCCTGGAGACAACGCTCAGAGGATACTGTAGGCATCACAATGTGAAGAGTGACTCCCCCACCCCCATGGAATGACTGAAACCTCACAAACTTTTATCAGTTTTAAATTTTAACCTTTAAAATTTCATTTAATTTTTTGTTGATATGTGCAAACTATATTTATGAAATGTCATGTGATCTTGAGACGGCCCTCCATTTATCTCTTCTTTTATATATATATATATTTTTTTATTAGGTATTTTCCTTATTTACATTTCCAATGCTATCCCAAAAGTCCCCTATACTCTCCCCCCCACTCCCCTACCCACCCACTCCCACTTTTTGGCCCCAGCGTTCCCCTGTACTGGGGCATATAAAGTTTGCAAGTCCAATAGCTGACTAGGCCATCTTTTGATACATCTGCAGCTAGAGTCAAGAGCTCCAGAGTACTGGTTAGTTCATATTGTTGTTCCACCCATAGGGTTGCAGATCCCTTCAGCTCCTTGGGTACTTTCTCTAGCTCCTCCATTGGGGGCCATGTGATCCATCCAATAGCTGACTGTGAGCATCCACTTCTGTGTTTGCTAGGCCCCGGCATAGTCTCACAAGAGACAGCTATATCAGGGTCCTGTCACCAAAATCTTGCTAGTGTATGCAATGGTGTCAGCATTTGGAGACTGATTATGGGATGGATCCCTGGATATGGCAGTCTCTAGATGGTCCATCCTATGTCTCAGCTCCAAACTTTGCCTCTGTAACTCCTTCCATGGGTGTTTTGTTCCCAATTCTAAGAAGGGGCAAAGTGTCCACACTTTGGTCTTCCTTCTTCTTTAGTTTCATGTGTTTTGCAAATTGTAACTTATATCTTGGGTATTCTAAGTTTCTGGGCTAATATCCACTTATCAGTGAGTACATATCCAACTCAATTCTTCAACGGATTAGAAAGAGCAATCTGCAAATTCATCTGGAATAACAAAAAACCTAAGATAGCAAAAACTGTTCTCAAGGATAAAAGAACCTCTGGTGGAATCACCATGCCTGACCTAAAGCTGTACTACAGAGCAATTGTGATAAAAACTACATGGTACTGGTAAAGCGACAGACAAGTAGACCAATGGAATAGAATTGAAGACCCAGAAATGAATCCACACACCTATGGTCACTTGATCTTTGACAAGGGAGCTAAAACCATCCAGTGGAAAAAAAGACAGCATTTTTAACAAATGGTGCTGGCACAACTGGTGGTTATCATGTACAAAAATTCGAATTGATTCTTTCCTATCTCCTTGTACTAAGGTCAAATCTACGTGTATCAAGGAGATCCACATAAAACCAGAGACACTGAAACTTATAGAGGAGAAAGTGGGGAAAAGCCTCGAAGATATTGGCACAGGGGAAAAAATTCCTGAATAGAACAGCAATGGCTTGTGCTGTAAGATCGAGAATTGACAAATGGGACGTCATGAAACTGCAAAGCTTCTGTAAGGCAAATGACACCATCAATAAGATAAAAAGGCCACCAACAGATTGGGAAAGGATCTTTACCTATCCTAAATCAGATAGGGGACTAATATCCAATATATATAAAGAACTCAAGAAGGTGGACTCCAGAAAACCAAATAACCCCATTAAAAATGGGGCTCAGAGCTAAACAAAGAATTCTCATCTGATGTATACCAAATGGCTGAAAAGCACCTGAAAAAATGTTCAACATCCTTAATCAACAGAGAAATGCAAATCAAAACAACCCTGAGATTCCATCTCACACCAGTCAGAATAGCTAAGATCAAAAATTCAGGTGACAGCAGATGCTGGCGAGGATGTGGAGAAAGAGGAACACTCCTCCATTGTTGGTGGGATTGCAAGCTTGTACAACCACTCTGTTAATCAGTCTGGCGGTTCCTCAGAAACTTGGACATAGTACTACCGGAGGAACCTGCAATACCTCTCTGGGACATATATCCAGATGTTCCAACTAGTAAGAAAGAAACATGCTCCATTATGTTCATAGCAGCCTTATTTATAATAGCCAGAAGCTGGAAAGAACCCAGATGCCCCTCCACAGAGGAATAGATACAAAAAATGTGGTACATTTACACAATGGATTACTACTCAGCTATTAAAAAGAATGAATTTATGAAATTCCTAGGCAAATGGTTGGACCTGGAGGGCATTATCCTGAGTGAGGTAACCCAATCACAAAAGAACCATTTATCTCTTCTCAAGATAAAAGCTCTAGAATCCCACAGATTACACTAGTATGGATCAAATTAGACCAAAATGTTTTTGAAAGTTTTTTTTTAATAATAGCAAAGTGTTTGATTATGAACTATAAGGTAAGACATTTTGCACATATAAAAGTAGTACTTTTTGCTATCCCAATACCTTTTGTTTTGGGGACTTCTGTAGGGATGAGTTAGTCTTTTTTTCAAGGAGGTTACAACTTTACAGTCAAAGATGTTGAACTTTAAGTTGTTTATAGTTTTTTTTTCCTATGTCTCATTACCCTCCCACCTCCAAGATGTGGTGTTACACTTTCTTCCTTTGATAGGGGAAAGTGAATGAAAGTCTCACCTATGCAGGATATGACTTGCTGGTACAGGAGGCCAGCCCATTCACATCATGTTTGATGTGAACTCAGCTGTAGGGGAAGTCAATAGAGAAATAACAAAGTCCCTTATTATTTTGTTGACAGTTTTTCCCTGAAATCACCTTTTCTAAACCTAAGCCTCAACAGTTACTCTCAATCTTTGCCTTTGTCTTGTTTATCTAAAACCAATACTGAGTCCAGCTCACATCAATCAATGCTGTTCTGAGAATCATGACAAAGGACTCCCAATTCTCTTGTTTAACAGCTTATTCAACACCCATTGCCTTCAGCGACCTTTACAGATCCACACTTCCTGACTTCAAAGCCTCCAATATTCTAAGGTAAAAAAAAAGTGGGGGTGCAGTTAGAAAGAAAGAGTTTAGCTGAAGAGTATAACAGTAGAAACAACAGTCATGCAGAAAAAGACCTTATTCATCAAGCCATTTTTGAGACTCTCAAACTGAAAAGTAAATTTTGAAGCCTATTGTTTTTGAACTAAAGTGAGGAGTTCAACAAGGTCTGAGAAGTCAGCACCTTGCTCGTCTGAAATGTATACTAAAAAAGCTGAGGACTGGACTGAAACAAATCTATGCAAAAAAAAAAAATCCATGCAGATTTGACTAGAAAATTATCAAGGTACACAAAATGGTAGCCAAGATTATTTGTTTAAGACAAAAAAGTTCAAACACTAGAGGAATGCATGTATTTGCATATAATAATGGGATCATTTGCATATGCTAACTGAAAATCATGAATGCTGCCTCTCATTTTGGAACTGTTTTATTCAAAGTCACTGTAAGAATAGGAAAAGTAAAAGATGTTGCCTTACTATTAAAAAATATAGTTTTGTCAATTATTAAAGCATATAAGTGGCTTCCTAATTAATTTAAATCATTTGCACCTTTTAATAATACTCTTCCTTACATAATGTTTCTAAGCAAATTAATCACATAAATACTCACATTGAAGGGGAAAATTACACTACTAATTCAGAATCAAATGTTTCTACTATAACCCTTTTCATTAATGGCATCAACAAAAGGATCCTTTATGACACTGTACCACATGATGACAAAGAATCATGTGACTCGAGTAAATAAAGGCAATAGAAGCAGAAGCTTATTCATCATCACATCACATATTCATGTAGGTATGTACAGTGTATGTGTACTATGTATATGTGGTGCTGTATTTATGGTATACAAACAGGTAAATATTAAAGAACAAAATATCTGACATGGCTTATTTTGTGTACTCATAGGATCTACAACATTTTGCATACATTGACATCATCATCATCACTATAGTGGTTGTGTTTTTCTATAACAGAAACAGTTTATTTTTCAAAACCCACAGAATCTTAAACTCTCGTCCCTCTTTTTACAAGTATCTGTTTTTGAGAGTCGTCAAGATTAAGAACAGACTCATTAGTTGGCAATATTCTACCAGGTCATTGTTGAAATTGAAGATATTTATCCTAATTTTGGTCAGTTCGTCATACAAACAATTCACATGTACTAAATTGTTGTTATTCAATGAGTAGATTTGAAACCTGGTAAAATCCCTTCTCCCAGCCACATCCATCCCCTTGAGGTTTACATTTTTCTGTGGCTATAACTTGGGTTTCTTCTTCCCCTATGTTTACATTATATATACATTTAATCTTTTCATAGTGTTCCGGGATGTTATGCATCTGAAATTTCTTAAGATTTAGGATGATTTTCAACTGAACGATCTACGTATAGCACAGACCTAGGGTTTCCCTTGTTCTTCCACACCCCTTTCAATTATTCCTCTTAATCATCTCGATCTCCCTGGAACTCCCCATTGACCAACAGAACCAGGGCTCCCACAGCTGACACACTTGGTAAAACTCATGTAGACTACCAGCACCCTCCTTCTCCTCCTCAATTTGGGTATCTCCAGAAAATTCTAAGACCTCATCTGTCTGCCACCCTCTTGCTCCATCTCATAGCTCACATCCACATCATTCAGGCTCACTGTCCCTTATGGCCATAGCTAGTTCTGTCAGTCTTCAAGGAGATGGACCTTCATCCCTGTATCCACATCCTGCTTAAGAGAAACCTAAAGTCAGTCCCTTCCTCTTTTTGTTGTCCTTTCACCCACCTCTTCTAAAATACTAATATGACACTGCTTGGAGTTGAATCCAGAGCTCCAACAGGAAATTTAGATCTTAAAATAGCCACAGAATGAATCGTAAAACCTGCAGTGACACCAAGACGAAAATCAAACATCATTCTTATATTCTACAACCTGTTAAATTAGAGCAACAGCAACCAAAGAACCAAACACATATGCAGCAAAGACAAGCCCAGACATCCATACCAAGAAACACAACAAATTTTACAAACCCAGAAGGTACATACAAATAAAAAACATAAACATGAAAAAGCAAACAAAATGCCTCCTCCAGAAATGAGAACACTATTGCAATAGACTGTGGTAAAAGAAAATTAGTTGAATCACAAGACAAGCTATACCCAGCAAAATTATCAATCATACTTGGGATAGCATTGGAAAAGTAATTGAGGAAAATATGTAATAATAAAAAAAAGATAAAAAAAAAAGAAAGTAGGGTCCCAAGGAAAGAGGGTTGTAGAAGTATGTTTTTGCTGCCTATGCCCTGGATTACTTGCTACCGAGCCCTGCCTGCCATTGGGGCTTGGAGGTGAGGTGGTGCAGAATCAGACACAGACTCCAGGAGTAGGTGAAAAATGCTGCAGCAAGCTCATCTGAACAATGCTGAAAGCTTCTTTAATACCCTCCATCCATGCCCCATTGCTCTCAAGAAAGCATCCCTTCTAAACAGCAGTTCCAGATTGGCTGGCATTGTCTGTATCAGCAATCTGTGGTCTCTCAGGCAGTTCTCAATTTGTTCCTCCTGTAGGAGATGCCTTTGAGGGTGCATGGCCTCCTGCGTTTACATAGAGGTGGCCCTACTGTTCCTCCTACATGTGTGTGTTTAGATTCTTGCTGAAATATGAGATTTCTGTTCAGATGTATTATTTGATTTAATATGTTATGAGAATTTTAAATTTTCTTTCTTCTCACCCAAAAATGTGGCCATTCCTTAGGGAGTTCTGTCCCTCTCTTTGTTTCTACATATGAAAACAGTTGAAAGTATTGTTTTATAAAATCATTATACATTTCCAGAAGTTGTATTTCTTCCCTTCCAATAAGTGTTCCCCAAGTATCAAAAATAAGATGCTACAACCACATTATACATTTGTCTCGGGTCAAAATTATCATAATACTTAAAGATAGGATCTTATTAAGAAATTAATTGCTTATAAATCAAAATATGGGCATTGAGAAAAATCTTCCTTCAATAAAATTTTGAAGTAGCTCAATCCTGTCTCTATTGAAAATCCTGGCATGTGTAATGAATGTGAAGCAGAGTTAGTATGTTCTATGTCAACACAAGGCTAATATATTTTTCTAATTGGTAGAAAAAATTCTCCTTTGCTTGTTCTACATTCCTTTTCAAATTACAATATACATCTACTGTACCACCACTCTTAGCAAGGTCTATAGGCATGAAATACATAATATTCCTTTTCAGAATTATGTTTTCTTTTTTTTCTCTACAGCTATGCTTTCTTAAATTAACATGAATAATTCATATACATTTATAGGAATAATATTATAGGTTTGCCACCATTTGTAAAGAGACTAATTCAAAATCACTTTTGGAATTCAGTTCTGTATCCTAATGCATTTCGTGTACATGTTTATTTAACTCTCCAGGGCAGCAGAGGAAGATCATTTTAAAACAGATTAGACTTAAGGTGTATGTCTGAAATACATATCGTGCCTGTATACATTTTGAGTGATTGGTGAAAATGTGCTTATTAAGGACATTGTGTGTGAAGTCTGATTTTATAGTAATTATAGTAGAGTGAATTACCTAAGCTTGATTTCACACCACATATGTATACATTCATTTCTGAAGGCACACAATAATAAATACTTTCTCCTCAAAGTATTGTGTTGGCTTTCCATGTACAAGACTATATGTCACTCACTCACTTAGTGAAATTGTCATGAGCACCTCTGCTGTTTAGAGAGATATGTTTCTGTCTAAGCCCTTGTGTTGAAGTCCAACTTCCTAGATTGATATACAATGGAGCTTTGGACATGATTAGATCATGAAGGCAGAGCCCTGAAAAGTGAGATTAATTCTTTCATACAAAAGACTTCAAATATTTGTCTGTCCTTTTTAGTGTATATTATTTACAAATCCAAAAGCCCTCTCCTGATACCCAGTCTACTAGGGCCTTGAACTTGAATGGCTCAGACTCTAGGAATCTGCAAAATAAATTTTTGTTGTTTATAAGCTATCTGCTTTATAATGTTTTGTTTTATCATCTGACACAAACTACGGAAATATCCTCTGTATGCATCTTCTAATATATAGAAGAACCCCGGAAAAACATAAAACAGCCTCTGCCATTAGCAAGTCAGCCACCTGATTTATCACTGACTTCTGAGTATCTAAGACAAAAACCATAGTACAAATGTAGTAGGTGCTAACTATTTTTTTTTTTTTTTTACTTTGGCAAAGGAAATTGCAGAAACAACTTGTACATAAACAAACTGGTCAAAACAGTCCTGGGTGACCAAAAGATAAAAAACAATTGCTAATTTGAAAGAGTTTCACAGAGATGTGTCACACATAAAAGAGTTAGAAAAACACTGAAACCATTGCCAAAGTGATGCATGCTTCATGGATCACCAAAGAGCAATAAGCAAATCTTGTTTCAGGAGATATCAAAGAACTAGTGTTAGACAGAACATCTTAGAGACAGTCTTGAGGGCCCTGACAAAAGTGATGTGCTGTAGTTTCTCTAAACAGAAATTAGACCAGTAAAAGAGCCAAGGAACTATACAGAGGGCTTAGAATTCAGAGCCAGTATAATGCAGGTACCTGTAAGCCCATAAGGTAACTAACAGAAAAGGATTGAAAATGAAGAGGCACCTTCCTGTCCATTCCTCTCAGATCAAAGTAAGGAAGAGGATCCTAAGACCAATCTTCACCAGCCTGGACCACTAAGAAGGAAAGAGAAGGAGGCCCATCAAACACTAACAGATGTAGGACCTGTCTGTCTTGTGCAGTCTGGGTAGTAGCATTGACAATCAGATCACTGAGGACAAGGAGAGGACTCTTAGGAGCACAGATCCATTATGAAAAGAGAAAAGCTCTGGATGTGCATTTTCCCTCCTGGTTATATAAAATGGCTGCAAAGATTATCTGCAGTTTTTTGACATTCAAAAAAGGAAGAGAGCATAAAGAACATTGAAATTAAGCCACCCCACATACCGATGAACAACTCAGACGTGGTAGTAACTGTATAAAGTCAGAACAGTGTATGCCAAACTGTAAGAGGCAGAAGTAACCCTTGACCTGTTGGCCAAAATCCAGCCTGTGATTTGGCTGTTTGGAAGTGGGGAAGAGAGATTCCATATTGCTAACAAACTCTCAGCTGCTGCCATCAGTGATATCAGTGCTCCCACAATCACACTGAAAAGTGAGGAGTTAAAAATACAGAAAAGGGGTTGATGCCGTGTTACCATGGAAACAATAACCTTGGTTGAGGGCCACTCCACTCCTGTTGGCATCATCAGTAGCCTGAACTCTGTGCCCCACCTCAGTTTACCCTGGATTCTGGATGTGGAAGCTGGCAGTTGACAAATCTTAACTGGAAAGATAGACAATATGGAAATGTTTGCTGGGCCATGGGCAGTATTTATCTTTCCAGGGAGCTCAGGCATTGAGGAACAAGCCCCTGTAACTGTGAGTATGCCATGGTCGTAACATGACCGCATTTTTACATCTTTACAGATTTAGCACTAAGATAGAAAGACGAGTCGAGTGCCTCAAAGGATGGACAACCATATTTAACATTAGACTTGAGTAGAAAACAAAAAACCAACACTGCAGTCTTAGGGTAAAGATCGGAGAGGAAATGCATGACAGCTCTCAGGCAGAGCCTGAACATGATATGACAGTCCCCTGGTTTGTGTATTTTCTCTGCTGACCATTGACATTGATTTCTGCTGTGATTGAGCTAACAACTTTTAAAGCAAGCACTATGGCTATGAGTCTTATCAGCGGAAAAGAAACTTGAATTCCCTAGTCTGTTTCTCACACACGCACCTATTTTGAGAAATCACTGAAGTCAATGCTATGAGAACCGCATAACACAATGAAAGGGAGGTTTTTAACTGGGAGCTACATTTGCTGTTGAGAACACGGGAAGACAAAGCTATTTTCTATTCTACCAAGACTGAATTATGGTGGTAAGAGTATGTCTGTGACACATCCTATTCTTTTTCAGTTACAAATCAGGAGTAGGTCTGCACCTCCATCTTACATAAAATATGTGTACAATCCCCATGATTTCCTTCTAAGAGAAGGTATGGGACATGCTCCAAGATTAGACTAGGGGGTTTCTAGTCATCCCCTGTTTGGACAACAAAATAACAGCTACCTGTCATAGCAGTTTGTCAGGATGCTCTTCACAGTTTGACAAATGGGACACAGAAACAATGTTCACTTGCTACCCCAGAGTTTCGAGGCAAGCCTGAGAACAGTTCCATCTAAAGGGTCTGGAGAAGAATGTGATTCAGGGTCTCCCTCACCTTACAGTACTTCGCTATAAACCCTCAGTGTTCCTTGACACCATTATAATCTCTGCTTTGATCTTAGCATTACATAATACTGAAATGTGTATGTGTGTGTGAGACATAATACTGAAATGTGTGTGTGTGTGTGCGTGTGCACACACGCACATGCGCACACAACCAATGTACCCAGATTAACACGTATAAAGATATCAGATATTGAATTAGAAGTCCATTCTACTGTATTATTATTTTTCTTAAACTAATGACTGTTGTGATAACTCTGTTTCCAAAGAAGGTTATGCCCCCAAACACTAGGGACTGAGAATTCAACATTTAAATTTTGGTAGTGGGGGGATAATGTTACAACTGGACTCATAACAGTGCCAAATTCCCCCTATTGTTTATCCAGAAGTTCTATTATAACCACTAACTGCTTCTAGAATTGAAAGAGCATGGGTTCTGGACCCCTTTACCACTACCATCCAAAAGTCCAAAGCAGGGTCCAGATTCATGTGTAAAAAAATGCTTGTTCATATGACCTGAGTTAAGTTGATTAAGCCACACTTCCTAATTTGAGGAAATTGTTAAACTTACTCTCTGAAAATTAAAGAAAGGGGAACCCAAGCTTTCCAGAGCAGTCTGCTATCCCAGGTAGACCTCCATTCTCCTGCCACCTCTCTCCCACCTCCATCAGACTCCTGAACCATTCAGGTGATTTTCCCTTCCCCCACCCATCTTCCCTGCTCTCTGAGCCCTCTGGGTCAAGCCAATCTCCCCTGAGTAGCCTGCTATCCTAGGGAGACCCTCATTCTCTGACTTCCTCTCCCCTCACCTATATCAGACACAGGTTAGCTTCCCATCATTCCTGGTTTCTGAGGCCTCTGGGCCAAACCAAACTGCCCTGAGCAGCCTGCTATATGTGGGGGACTTCACTATCCTGCCCCCTCTCCTCAACCTTCATTATACCTGAAAAACATGTCTAAATGCTGTTTCTTTATGTCACCCAACACCTCTGGCTCTTATAGGCTTTCTGCCTCTTGTTCACAAAAGATATCTAAGCCTTGAGGGGAGGAGTTTAATAAAGACATACCATTGAGGATCACTGCTCTAAAGTGTCCATTCCTGGTCGCTTTGTTAATTCCCATCTACTTCAAGAGGCAGCTTCCCTGATAAGAATTGAGAAATTCACTGATTTATGGGTGTATCAGCATGCCATTAGTACTCATTTTATTACTATATTTATTTAGCAGAATAATAACAGTAGGTTTAACCTAGATTCATGGACAACCTTGTCTCAGGTTTCTGACCATTTTATCAGATATGGGTTTTGTCTAATGAAGTGGACCTTAATACAATAGAAAAGGTGGGGTTGGTTATTCTCATAACATTTGTGTCAATATTGTTGCCAAATATCCTATTGCTGTAGCGCATAGAGTTGGCAGTTGGGAGATACTGACACATCCTTTTCCTCCTGTTGAATGCAAAGTACCTTTCAGCATCATGAATGATACTTGAAGTAAAGCTTTTAGTTGGGCACCAGCTCTACTTTTCTATGTTCAATGGCATATGTGGTATCTTCATTAGTAGGGTCTTATCATCAGATTGTGGAAGAAAACCAGTAGCCTTAGCAATAGCCTATGATGTTTGGTTAGGGAGCGAATCTCCCTACCCTTTGACTACAGACTCCATAAGATAGCCATGGACTTAGATATTACACACTGGCTTAGTGACTTTAAAGAAAATTATAAAGGAACTCACGTGTGCTTTTGGCCACTGAAAGATACAACAAAGAAACATGTAAGACAAGATGTGAGCCTTACCAGATGCCAAATCTATTTGGCTCCATCTGTGTTTTGCAACTTTTCCAACTCTAAGAATAGATTTTTGTTATATATGAATTACTCAACCTTTTGTATCTTATGCTGATAGCCTCAGAAGATATACAAAGTAATTTTGGAAAGGAAAAATTTTGTAGAATTCAAATTGAAGAAAGTAAAAATCAAATAAATATTTCAATTTGTGAATTATAGGATATACTATCTCTCCACTGAGAGGATGTAGTAGTACAGATTTGATAATGTATTTGTCTTTCCTTTTGTCTCTATTTCCAGTTACTTATGCAATTTGAAGAAATCTTAAAATAGGAAAATGTTTTTGACAAATATAACAAATTTACCTCTGCTAATTAAACAAAAATTATTGTATTCATACGCATAATATTACTTATAGGGAAATAAATAAGGAAAAAGAAAGAGAAAAAAGCTTCCTCAACTATCTGCTGTGTGCTTATAAAAAAAGCAGTAAATTAAATCAAAAAACAAACAGTAACAACAAAAAATAGTGATAGTAGCGAAAAATTCTTAACAAACAATACAGTAAGAGCCCTTTGAATGTCTTTCTTTTTCACATCTCTAATTCAGTGGCCAGAGAAAGAAAGTGGTTTTTTTGTTTGTTTGTTTTTCTTTTTTTCTTTTCTTTTTTCTTTTTTTTTCTTTTGACTCTCAACACAGTCTCTGTTTTTTACCACTTAAAAATGTGACATGAGACCATCCCATACATGCTCTTTGGTTGGTGGCTTAGTTTCTGGGTGCTCTCAGGGGTCCAGGTTAGTTAACATTATTTTTTTTCCTATGGGGTTGCCATCCCATTCAGTTCCTTCAATCCTTCTCCTAATTCTGCCAGAGGTCCAATGCTTGGCTGTAAGTATCTACGATTGTCTCAGTCAGCTGCTGGTAGAGCCTCTCAGAGGATAGACATGCTAGGCTCTTGTCTACAAGCACAACATAGCATTAGTAATAGTGTCAGGTTTTGGTGCCTGCCCAGGGAATAGATCCCAAGTTGTGCTGGTCCATTTTTTTCCTGCATTCCTTTAAACAGGAACAATTGGAACAATTTGGGGTGGAAATTTTTGCAGGTGGGTTGCATATGTAGTAGAGGACTGACTTGTCTGGAGGAGAGGATATATCTAATTCTGTGGACTTGATGCCCCAGGGAGGGGTGAATTCCTGGGGGGAGGGGTGTTATCCTCCCAGAGGCAAAGGAGAGGGAGAATGGGAGAAAACTCTGAGAGGGGAGTCCAGGAGTAGGACAACATTTGGGATGTACATAAATAGCATATTTTTATAAAAGAATTAATTATTTTGGATACCTTACATTTATTCAATAATTATGACTGTTAATTTTTTAAAATTTTGACATGAGGACATTTAAAAATTTGACAAAACTTTAGGGAAAAGGTTTTAACTTTAGGAACTTGCAAATACAGTGACAGAAAAATAATGTGTTAGATGACAGTCAGCATTCAATAGTATAGTAGTGAGCTAAAGAGAGCTGACTGTCCCTCAACTTTAGTGTATATCCTATATTATTATAGGGTTTCCTCGTAAGAGAGAGGGTAGTACAGTCAAAAATGAAACTTACTTCTAGTAGATAAATACAATTGTCTCCTCCTTTAAGAGTTTATCCAGTTGGGTTGTTCTATGACCTGGCCAAGGAACAGCTGCCCAGGTTGGTAAAGGGACCCAGGAAAAGTGAGTGGTCTTTCCGCTATTCATGCTAAAGAAGAAGGTCGGATAATTAGTCTTTTTCTCCCTTAATGAGACGCTGTACTTTTTCTTCACAGAAATCTCAACCAGTAACACAGTCCCCTACAGCAAACCTGCTCCTGCCTGAGTCTTTCCACTTTTTTGAAAGTATTCATGAAATACAATTTTTCCTTTTCTTCCTTTTTTTAAATCTGTTGTAATCATATTTGACGGAATACTGTGGGTTTCCTTGCTTGCCTTTCCCATCCACATACTTACTCTCAACCACCATACGGCTCTATATAGGCTTACTGCCATACAGACTTACTCAAAGAACATTTTCTTCTCTAGTCTCCTCCTCCAGGCAGCTGCTGAGATTTATAGTTTGCTTTATCTGGGATTTTTCTTTTAAACTCTAATTTAAAAGGAAAAAAGAAAAAAACCTTAGATTTAAAAAAAAAAGGTATGCCCAATTTATGAAGAGAAAACAATGTCATTTGGATAACCAAACAAAGCTGGAGGATTTTATAACCCAGAGCAAAATTAATAGGGAATATATGTGGAACAATCTCCATGCAGCATACATCAGCATTCATATATGTAGGAATGTTCAGTTACTTCTGCCTAAGACATCCCAGTGTAGAGAAGATCATGTTATTTTCTTGTCAGCTACTGAGGAACCCCAGGCTATGTGTAACAGTAGAAGAAAAAAAATAGGGATTAGAAACCAGGTGTGCTGGACTGAAGTGTTTTGTTTGAAACACTGCAGCAGAGTAATATTCATTTTTAAATAGGATGGTATAAATTTCACTGAGCCATTATAATCCTACTTGCTCAATATTAGTATTTTCTAGAGCACGGCAATCAAAGTCATTCTTTCATTTAAACTATATGTCTCCTTCGAAACAATTGGAAGGCTTTCTAAAATTTGAAACTCACGGGGAAAAATGATTAAATTTAGACACATTAGATTGTACACGGAAATGAAATCCAGAGAGCTAGGTTTATTCCACACCCTGTGAATACTCGAAAGCAAAGAGGATATTAGGTATGGAGGAAAGGTTTTGGTGGCATTTACTTTAGAATCACGAAGCTCCTGGGACGCCACGTTAGAGAATCCCATCTGATCTAGCAGTTAAAGGATCACCAGGCTCCTTAGCGTTTAACAGAGCAGAGAAAACAGAAGCAGGGTGTTGTTTGCAGGAAAAGGAGCTAGGGAGGAAATAGAACCTGGGTACAGACCCTCCCTGGAGGGGACTCCGAGGCAGAAAAGGAGGAAATGGAATGAGGAGATGGTTTTCTGGATGCAGGAGAAACACATCCTTGGCATTTTCTTAGTGGATGCCTCAGTCCTACCCTTCATAAACAGCTTACTTCTGGCTCCAGAGGACCCACTATCCCTTACACCAGATGGCTCCTCTCACTGTAATTCAAAAACACTGAAAGGCAGAACTATCCTCTTTGCTGTGCTCAGACAGACAGTGGCTCTCAGCTGTACCACTTACTCCACTCTTGAAAAGGCAGCATGGATGTGGACCACTGACTTTCTCCCTATGCCACAGCAATGGCAGGGGAAGAGGCAGGCACACCGGACTTGACGTTGGAAGCATCCAGGGCAAAAGGAAATTCTGAACCGCTTGTTCAGCAAATGATGGAACACTTCAAATGCTGACAGCCAAGCCTGCCGTGGGGCCTCTCCTTGCCACTGTTCAGACCTGGGAACGTGCTGGAGAGCACTAGAATACATTAGGACCATTTTGCTCACCTTTAGAAGTCTTGCATGCACAGTTTGTCACTTGTGGCCCTTGAAGCTCTGTGAGTCTAACTTCCCCTCAGCCCCATCCTGTCCCTCTGTTCTTTATTATTTGGTAAGACGCTCATCATCTAGGAAGGAGCCTGAGTCTGCACGTCTCCGCACATCACTATCAGTGTAATATCATGTTTGCTTTATCTTCCCCGAGAAGTAGGAAATGTCTAATCCTGTTTCTAACTCTCTTTACCATGGCCAGCTTAGGGGCATAATGAAGTGAAAGGAGGCAAAAATAAAACAGAAATCCACACACTGCTAATAAGACGTAAGGGCATATAGACAAATGAGCCTATTTCACTCGAAATACCTGAGATGAAGGAGGCCACATTACAACCAGCTCTGATTCCACAAATCGAGTTAGGCTACATGTGGTAATCAAATCTCCCTTTTTCTCACTAATTCATTTTACCCATCAACAGTAAGTAGGGGAGACAATATGCAAGGATCTATGGGGAAAAATAGAAAAATGATATCTGTGTTTTATGACAGATATTTATAAAGGTGCCCTACTTTAATTTTGTTCTTAACTCAAATACAGAAATATTCGTCTACCCGGGGTCTTTTCTTCTGGTGATACACAGCTGGCTGGCATTTTCAGACATTTATTTAAAAAAAAAAAAAACGGGTGATTAACCGAGTGTTGTATCCTAGCTAGGTAAGCATGCTTGGCAAAGACTGAATGATTAATCGCATTCTAATATCTGTAATTAACAAAACAAACGAAGAAGTCGTTACCTAGAACTATTTAAAACTGTGCTTGAATTCTGACCAAGAAACCAGAGAGAAAGTAATTTTTCCCCCCAGCAAGCAACAGGAAACACAGATGCAAGTAGAGGGTTAAGGTAGTTAAATAGAAAGATATATGTTTTAACGGAGTTTGCTTTAAAATTACTTCTAATTTATCCACTTACCAGACATGTATTGAGGTAAAATGATCACATAATGTGCACTGGAAAGATATATACTTTTTTAATTGTAGCCAAGAGGAGAAAAGCAGCATGGGATAACTTAATCATTGCTAATTATAATATCACTGAGGTAATTACAATAGATTTTGATTGTCTCATTTTCACACCAGAGGAGGGCACAATGCTGGCGTTTCTCTTAATACATATTTGTTTTTAAAGAAGTGCTGACAATTACACTAATTGTAGTCACAGCATGAAACTTTGTTTTTGAGGAAAAAATTGTCTACATGTCACATGGAATAAATGCACCCTTTCTGTTTGGTTAGGTGCAAATTAAAGACACATTAATTGCTTTGTTTATTGTGGAAAGAGATCTCTGCATTCTTGCAGGCATTACCAATTTCCCAGGAGCAAAATACATCTCAAAGTTCTTAACACCCCCAAAAAGTGTCCCACTGCTTAAATGGGTCACCTGCATGAAAGAGCATTGTCAGATATATTGCATCCACCATTTGAATAGCTACATAGATTCTCAAATCTGCAACTTCTATTTGTGAAGTCGGGAGCAAAACCTGTTAAAGTGGAAGTGCAAGCTGAGCTGAGCCATGTCCTCAACTCTGCTTCAGAAACCCATCTGGGTGCTAGTCATTCCTCCACATCAACAAGCAGCCTGCGAGGCGCTAGCTGGAAACGTCTCAAAACCACCAACAGCTGAACGCTTTAACCTTGGCACAGCTGAGCCGAGGAAATCAGAAAGTAGACACTTGTGAATCCAATCAGAATGGGCATTGGCTCAATCGGCTCTTCTTTTTGTCCAGCTGTAGGCTGCCATTAGTAGAGAACACAGAGTCAGTCCTTATAATAACTTCATAATAATATATTCTAAATAATAACTTTATAAAAAAAGTTCAAGCAGTCAGAGCTGTGCTCCCCTATTTTCGGAGGCATCTGAGTTTCTTCTTGGGTTGACCTCTCCCATAATGCATAGTTAGACCACTGGTCTTGTCTGTTCCTCCCACATCTTCTATAATTGTCTGCACATGCACACACACACACACACACACACACACACACACAGTCACAGTGTGGCACAAATGGACCTTCATATACACACATACACACACAGAGTCATATTGTGGCACAAGTGTGCACAAACACAAACCACACATGTGTCAACTGGATGCACACACACATACACATATATGCATATATGTGTATACACATCAAATACACACTGGAACACATAGGGCGATTTAGTAGCACTTCTATGATTACTAATAATTAGAAATCTCCATGTTCATTTGAGATTCAAGGTCAAGTCTTGCTGTTTCAAATAAATCAGAAAAAGTGAAGAAGATAACCGAGTAAAGAGACATATTTGCAACATGTGTCCATATTTCAGGAAAAAAGTTAATTGCTGTTATTGGCTAATTCCAACAAAAGAAAAAACTGCTCTATTTACCCAGGAGTATTTATCTTCTACCTGAAAATATCTGAGTCAGATCAAACACGAAAATTTTATAAAGTTTTCCAATACCATATTATTCCCAAATACCTTATTAATTATAATTCTTCATAAAATTATTAGTTCACAAATATGAAAGGCAAGAGAAAATCAAACTCTCACACCCTCCAGGCACTGCAGTTGAAAATTCGGTGAACACTCCTATTTAGTACTTATCTCCTGAGCTGAGAGTGGGTTTCTCAAATTTGTTACTTTTTAATTTCCCAATCTATAGTATTGAGTTTTCTCTTTCTCCAGGTTTGTGCAGTTTTCACATTACACCTCCTTATAAAGATCTATGAAATCTCTTATGGCAAAAATCATCAAGTTCTGTCAAGCAAAGCTCTGCCCTTCACTGAAAGACACACAGGGTAAATTGTGACTGGCCAAATGTGACCTTTTCAAAACTATAGTGGCTTTTCAGGGCTAAGCTCTGTGTCCACGTCCTGCCAGAAGGAATGATTATAGGGAGGAAATCTTGGGCCCTATTGTAAATGCTGTGTGTAATATTTATATAGGGTAATCTCTCTGGCATGTAAATAATTCAGGATTTAAAAGTATTAAGTGAACAAATACGAAGGCTTCAACATGTTGCCACATTCGGTAAGTGGTGATTTATCCAACTGTGATACAG
This sequence comes from Mus caroli, assembly GCF_978045245.1. Classification (NCBI taxonomy): domain Eukaryota; kingdom Metazoa; phylum Chordata; class Mammalia; order Rodentia; family Muridae; genus Mus; species Mus caroli. Next base: position 77,210,840 of record NW_028227263.1, on the reverse strand, counting down.
ATCCAGGGCCAGGGGAATGCACATCCATCCCAGAATGACTACTTACTTCTAGAAATATTTATTCTAAGGACTGGTTGTATGGGGAAAAAAAAAAGCTAGCAAACAAACCAACAAACCAAACTCTCTTCTTTAACAAGTGTACTGGTTAGTACAAGAGGCTTGGAGGGATTATGTTGAGCCTACTTCATGCATGTTGAACTTGACTAGGGTCTTTAAGGGCTGCAGAAGATCCCTCTGGATTGTGTTGGTGACTCCAAAGTAGGAAAGAGAAGGTGAATAAATGTTACATTGGCTTGGCTGCAGCAAGATCTTCGTGACAATTAGCAAGTAAGGCTGAGTTGCTTGTACTAGTTGAAGAGGTAACATAGATCCATCTAAGAAAACATGGGAAAAATTAATAAAGCCTATTTCATGATGGTTCTGAGAATATGGGTTTCCCATGAGCGTCATCTCCACCATTTCTGCTTTACCCCTAGTTTGAGAGTGTGTATATGGTGAGAATCCTACACACCAAGGGAGGCTGAGAAATTCCTAACGGATAGACACTGGGATTCAGTGACTCTGTAGAGGAGTACTGTGACCCTGTAGAGCCACCCCTTGCATTCTATACAGCACCTTGTTGGTTAAAAGATTCAGTTAGGGCCTAGCACAAATCCATTATTTAGCTGATGCTGTATTTTTACTGAAATTGGGAAGAAATAAAGGCATTTCCCTATAATACTGCTCCAAGAGAAACTGCAGTCTTGCATTCCAGCTCTCTATACATAGGCAGCTTTTGTTCCCATCATGGTCTATCTAACTGGACAAGGTAATGAAAAATACCTTCCTTTCTGCACCACTCTCTGAACATAAGAACACCTGTTCATGTCTTTGCTTATATAAGCTGTCCCAGCTCCCTGGAACCATCTCATTTCTTTTTATTATTTTTTAAATAAAATATATTTTAACCATGAGGAGTCAATTCTAATAGTGTCATGTTTGAAGGCTTGACCCACATATAGGGAGTGGCACTATTATGAGTTAGGAGGTGTGGCCTTGTTGGGGTAGATGTGGCCTAGTTAGAGGAAGTGTGTCACTGCCAGAGTGGGCTTTGAAGCCTAGGAAGCTCAAGTCTGGTCAATATGTCTCATTCTTCACTACTGTTACTTGTAGGTCAAAATGTAGAACTCTTAGCTCCTACCCCTCCACCATGTCTACCTGCATGCCACCATGCTTCTAGCTATGATAGTAATGGACTAAACCTCTAAAACTGTAAGCTAGTTCCAATTAGATGTTTTCCTTTATAAGAGTTGCCTTGGTCATGGCATCTCTTCCTAACAATGGAAACCCTAAGGCAGATGGGTTTTCATTTTGTTTTTGAATAAAGCTCTTTTTAATGTCTTGCAGTTTCATAAACCATCTTCTGCCATGATCTTCAGAACATGGATGGAGTGGGCCATGTTCCTTCCGGTCATTGTACCTGGAATTGAGCCTGATATACAAATATATCTAGTGATAAATTATGTTAAAATGTCACTGTATAAGCACAGGTGCTTAATTAATCTTCAGTTGACATAGAAGAAATTGGGTTTTTTTTCAAGATTACATACATTTCCAGAGATCTTATTTTTTTTCAACTAGTTTATGCTAGTGTATGAGTGTGTGTGTGTGTGTGTGTGTGTGTGTGTGTGTGTGTGTGTGTTGTCCTGGGGTCAATACTGAGCATCTTTCTCAATCATTCACCATCTTACTTTTTGAAAGAGCATTTCTCACAGACCCTGAAGCTCAACAATTTGTTTAGGCTGGCAAAGGAAAAGGCCCAGGGAGCCTCTTTTCTCTACTTCCCTAGGGATGGGATTACAAGGTTCCACCACTATGCCTAGCTTTTCACCTGGATGCTGGAGATCTGAAACCCATGTCCTCATTCTTGTATGGCAAGCACTTTACTACCATAGCCATTTGGTCATCCCTGTTCTTACTAAGTTTCTTTTTTTTTTTAATTTTTAATATTTTTATTACATATTTTCCTCAATTACATTTCCAATGTTATCCCAAAAGTCCCCCATAGCGCCCCCCACTTCCCTACCCACCCATTCCCATTCTTTTGGCCCTGGCATTTCCCTATATTGGGGCATATAAAGTTTGCAAGTCCAATGGGCCTCTCTTTCCATTGATGGCCGACTAGACCATCTTTTGATACATATGCAGCTAGAGACAAGAGCTCCGGGGTTCTGGTTAGTACATCATGTTGTTCCAACAATAGGGTTGCAGATCCCTTTAGCTCCTTGGGTACTTTCTCTAGCTTCTCCATTGGGAGCCCTGTGATACATCCATTAGCTGACTGTGAACATCCACTCCTGTGTTTGCTAGGCCCCAGCATCATCTCACAAGAGACAGCTATATTTGGGTCCTTTCAGCAAAATCTTGCTAGTGTATGCAATGGTGTCAGCGTTTAGAAGCTGCTTATGGGATGGATCCCTGGATACGGCAGTCTCTAAATGGTCCATCCTTTCATCACAGCTACGAACTTTGTCTCTGTAACTCCTTCCCTGGGTGTTTTGTTCCCAATTCTAAGAAGGGGCACAGTGTCCACACTTTGGTCTTCATTCTTCTTGAGTTTCATGCGTTTAGCAAATTGTATCTCATATCTTGGGTATCCTAAGTTTTGGGCTAATATCCACTTATCAGTGAATACATATTGTGTGAGTTCTTTTGTGATTGTGTTACTTCACTCAAGATGATGCCCTCCAGGTCCATCCATTTGGCTAGGAATTTCATAAATTCATTCTTTTTAATAGCTGAGTAGTACTCCATTGTGTAAATGTACCATAATTTCTGTATCCATTCCTCTGTTGAGGGACATCTGGGTTCTTTCCAGCTTCTGGCTATTATAAATAGGGCTGCTATGAACATAGTGGAGCATGTGTCCTTTTTACCGGTTGGGACATCTTCTGGATATATGCCCAGGAGAGGTATTGCTGGATCCTCCGGTAGTACTATGTCCAATTTTCTGAGGAACCGCCAAACTGATTTCCAGAGTGGTTGTACAAGCTTGCAATCCCACCAACAATGGAGGAGTGTTCCTCTTTCTCCACATCCTCGCCAGCATCTGCTGTCACCTGAATTTTTGATCTTAGCCATTCTGACTGGTGTGAGGTGGAATCTCAGGGTTGTTTTGATTTGCATTTCCCTGATGATTAAGGATGTTGAACATTTTTTCAGGTGCTTCTCTGCCATTCGGTATTCCTCAGGTGAGAATTCTTTGTTCAGTTCTGAGCCCCATTTTTTAATGGGGTTATTTGACTTTCTGGAGTCCACCTTCTTGAGTTCTTTATATATATTGGATATTAGTCCCTTATCTGATTTAGGATAGGTGAAGATCCTTTCCCAATCTGTTGGTGGTTTTTTTGTCTTATTGATGGTGTCTTTAGCCTTGCAGAAGCTTTGCAGTTTCATGAGGTCCCACTTGTCAATTCTCGATCTTACAGCACAAGCCATTACTGTTCTATTCAGGAATTTTTCCCCTGTGCCCATATCTTCAAGGCTTTTCCCCACTTTCTCCTCTATAAGTTTCAGTGTCTCTGGTTTTATGTGAAGTTCCGTGATCCACTTAGACTTGACCTTAGTACAAGGAGATAGGAATGGATCGATTCGCATTCTTCTACATGTTAACAACCAGTTGTGCCAGCACCATTTGTTGAAAATGCGGTCTTTCTTCCACTGGATGTTTTTAGCTCCCTTGTCGAAGATCAAGTGACAGTAGGTGTGTGGGTTCATTTCTGGGTCTTCAATTCTATTCCATTGGTCTATTTGTCTGTCACTATACCAGTACCATGCAGTTTTTATCACAATTGCTCTGTAGTAAAGCTTTAGGTCCGGCATGGTGATTCCACCAGAGGTTCTTTTATCCTTGAGAAGAGTTTTTGCTATCCTAGGTTTTTTGTTATTCCAGATGAATTTGCAGATTGCACTTTCTAATTCGTTGAAGAATTGATTTGGAATTTTGATGGGGATTGCATTGAATCTGTAGATTGCTTTTGGCAAGATAGCCATTTTTACAATGTTGATCCTGCCAATCCATGAGCATGGGAGATCTTTCCATCTTCTGAGATCTTCTATAATTTCTTTCTTCAGAGACTTGAAGTTTTTATTATACAGATCTTTCACTTCCTTAGTTAGAGTCACGCCAAGATATTTTATATTATTTGTGACTATTGAGAAGGGTGTTGTTTCCCTAATTTCTTTCTCAGCCTGTTTATTCTTTGTGTAGAGAAAGGCCATTGATTTGTTTGAGTTAATTTTATATCCAGCTACTTCACCGAAGCTGTTTATCAGGCTTAGGAGTTCTCTGGTGGAATTTTTAGGGTCACTTATATATACTATCATATCATCTGCAAAAAGTGATATTTTGACTTCATCTTTTCCAATTTGTATCCCTTTGATCTCCTTTTGTTGTCGAATTGCTCTGGCTAGGACTTCAAGTACAATGTTGAATAGGTATGGAGAAAGTGGACAGCCTTGTCTAGTCCCTGATTTTAGAGGGATTGCTTCAAGCTTCTGACCATTTACTTTGATGTTGGCTACTGGTTTGCTGTAGATTGCTTTTCTCATGTTTAGGTATGGGCCTTGAATTCCTGATCTTTCCAAGACTTTTATCATGAATGGGTGTTGGATCTTGTCAAATGCTTTTTCCGCATCTAACGAGATGACCATGTGGTTTTTGTCTTTGAGTTTGTTTATATACTGGATTACGTTGATGGATTTCCGTATATTGAACCATCCCTGCATCCCTGGGATGAAACCTACTTGGTCAGGATGGATGATTGTTTTGATGTGTTCTTGGATTCGGTTAGCAAGAACTTTATTGAGGATTTTTGCATCAATATTCATAAGGGATATTGGTCTGAAGTTTTCTATCTTTGTTGGGTCTTTTTGTGGTTTAGGTATCAGAGTAATTGTGGCTTCATAGAATGAGTTGGGTAGAGTACCTTCTGTTTCTATTTTGTGGAATAGTTTGTGAAGAACTGGGATTAGATCTTCTTTGAAGGTCTGATAGAAGTTTCTATGCAAGACCTACCAAAACAAGTGAATAAGCAAAAGCTTAAACACTAAGACAAATTTCAGTATGCAATAATGTGGTTTTTTTATATGAGATTACCTAATTGCATTGATGTACACAGTTCAGAATTGCATACACATACAATTATGCATATATATACACATATGTATACACACATATACATATATACACATGTATACACACATATATACATACACATATATGTTTGTAAAAACATATGTATATGTATGTATATGTATATATATTTATATATATATATATATTTATATATATATATATATATATATATACTTTAAATTACTAGTAAAGGATCTAGTGAACATGGGGCTTGTTTGCTGGGAGTTATTACTAAGTGCAAACTGTGGAAAGCTCTTCCAACTCCCTCTCAAGTCTTATCCGTACCCTCTCTCTGCTTCTACCTCCATCTACTGCTTCCCCCTTTTTTCCCTCCTTTTCTACTTTACACTCTGAAGCTCAGGCTGGCTTCAGACTCTTGCTCATGCAGCTTCCATTCTGGAATCCCAAACTTGGTGTACCACCACTTCTTAGCACTCTCTCAAACTTTCTTGCTGAGCATCTCAACACTTCTGCAAACTGAGAACCGCAGTCTTTTGCTGGGGGAGATGGGCAAGTTGTTAATTCTTTGACAGATTAATTTAGAAAACCATTTGCATATGCAAAATCAACCAGGTGCATCACACTAACAAGCTGCCAGTAGTGGCTCCTTCCTTCTAGCAAACAACAACAAAAATAACCCAGGATCAGTTTTTGCTGCCCTGCTGGGTTAAGGATCTTGGCAATTTGCCTGAGGTTTCTTTCAGAACTTTCTAGGATGGTCCTTCCCAGTGTGCACACTGGTTATATTCTCTGTACTATTAACAACCACTCCTCCCCAAGTTCTCTGAGGTCTCAGTAGATACCATTTATAAATACATGGCCTCTCAAAGGAAAAGCCTGTAAAGGTTCCAACCCCACAGCAGACTGCAGTGGCTTCCTTGTCCTCTGACACCATCTGAGGTGTTCATTACCAACAGACCGTTCATACTTTGTTTTATATTCCACACAATTATGTTCTATGGTTATTTCAGTTGCTTCAGAATTCACATCCAGCACTCCTGGGCCAGCTTCCTATGTCCTGGGATCAAGGACTTCAGTGTGACTATGTAGTCTCTATCTACCATGTCCTTAAAAGAGAGATCTCATATAGGAATGTGAAAGATAACTAAATTCTACATATTTAAGAAGTATATATGGTATTGATCTTTCTACAGTTTATAGATTTATATAATAATTCTTTTCAAAAAACATTTTGTAGACTACAGAAGTAACACTTTATTGTGCATGTTTTTATACAAGGTTTGCTTTATGAGTTAGCTGAACATTTAGATGTAGCAAACAGAACAGTTACACTTGCTGGGTATTCAGATATTTTATCTGTGTTTAGCTGTGTCCAATACCCATGTCCTTACCTGCTTGGAATATGGTTTTGTTATTTTTAATATTTTTGTTTAGTTGCTTGCAAAGTCAGAAAATTGAATTTTCTATTACAACTTTTCATTGATGACACATACTATTTTGCCAGTACAGAAAACATGCCATTTTAAAATTTAAACTATATAGTTATATATGAAAACACGTTATGAGTAACTTGGTTAAATATAAAAAATAATACTCTTTATCTAACTTTGTTTGAAAATATGTAATAATATGAAAATATGAAATAAGTTTACAAATATTCTTTTTGTGACTTTTTATTCTGATTGCATTTTTTATTTTTGTACAATTGTTCTATTTTCTGAAAGTAGAATATATCAAGGTAAATTTTCTCCCTTGGTGAACCTTGTATGTTAACCCAAATTTACCTCCTGAGAAATGGAGCTTCTCTGCTTTTCTCCAGTTTGGCAGAGAACAGAAATGTATCTGGCTATATAAAATTATTTCTTCAAATCAAGAATTTGATATCAAAACAATAGAAATTTTAAATTAAACTCTATACACTATTTAAGGTCATACATGCATAAACACATACAACATAATCTCTGTGAATCTGGGGCCAGCCCGGTCTATAAGTGAATTTGGGGACAGCCAGGGCTACAAAGAAAAACTGTTTCAAATAAACAAAAACAAACAAACAACAAACAAATTTATTGTGCATATTTAAGGCATATACCATACAGATTGTAAAATTGCCTGTTAATATGAATCAAGTTAAAATATTTATCATCTCACACATGTACTGTCTCTCAGTGTGTGTATGATCATGTCTGTGACAAGAAAAGCTAATACATTTGCTTAGATATAGGGTACCTGGACTAAGTAAATTGTTCTGAAATAAGAACAAAACAGATAATCATCTCTGGAGCCTCATTCTAGAATCTTCTGTTTGTAGTAGATGATCACTAACACAAAGACCCATAACTGCCCAACACTGAGCAAACAGAAGACCCAAAATGCTCAGCTATAAAGGGAAAACGTACACTGCACTGCCCTTCCTAGGCTCTGAGATCATTTGGAACATGAGGCAGAAAGAGTGAGAGTCGGAAGCAGCAAACAGACTACAAGGAAACATGGCCATGGCTGTGACAGTGAAAGCAGGAACAACACATGTGCAAATCCAAGCCAGACTAAACCCCAGCTTAGAGAGGGGAGCAGAGCATAGCATTCTAGTCCTAGCCATGGACCTATGAGCAGTTGATAGCTGCTGGCAAACAGAGTTGGTTCTCTGTAAATTAGCATCCCCTGGAAAGTCACACACATTCTAGTAGAAGACTACACATCCAAAAATACTTGGGCAGCACAAACTGGTTTTGAAGGATATTTTGAAGTTTAGAAACAAAGTTGTGTAGGAAAGGAAGGAAGAGTTAGGGATTCAAACGATCAAAACACTTTGAAGGAAACTCAAAACTCTAAAAGAACTCACAACAGTGGAATTGGGGAATAAAATAGTTGTTATCAATAGGACTGGTACTATGAAAACTTTATTTTGTCTTTAATGACTGCTGAATGCAAATGTACATAAAATAATTGTTTGAAATAATTTTTTATGTCTTATTGGTAAATTTTGTTATATCCACTTTTTCTCTCTGTACCTCCAAAGTCATATAAAATTTTCTCAGGCAATAACAAGTCACAATGGAAATCAGTTTAAGATGACCGGAGCTAGAAGGGACACATTAGCAGATATCCAGGATAAACAATTTTGAAGATTGAGTGTGCAACATGGGGATTATAATTAATTACTAAGATAGCAGCTTTATTAATAATCCCTCCTACTCTTGTTGGAGACCATTATGTATGAGGGTAATAATTGGTGGGTGAATAATAATAGGTGAGTAAATAAAGTTTAATAGACAATATATTTCAAGCAATAAGTTATTAGATCATAAAACATGTTTGGAAAATCCTCTATTTGCAGTAGATGATGACTAACACAGAGACCCACTGCTGGCAGAAATGAAGCTAATAAAAGACTGCAGAAAACTCAGCCCATACACTGCTCTGCCCTTCCTAGGCTCTGGGATCATTCTGATAGATAAGGGAGAAAGTTCTCTCCATTGACCTGAAAATTTCATGCTGTCTTTGTGTTTAATAGCTGAGTATTATTATATTGTGTAAACATACCACTTTTTCTTTATTCATTCTTTGATTGAGAGACATCTAGGTTGTTTCCAGTTTTTGGAATGAGCAACGAAATTGAAAACACAACTTACTCAAACTTTTGGGACACAATGAAAACAGTCCTAAGAGGAAGGTTCACAACACTATTCTTCAAAAAGAAATTGGGGAGATCTTATACTAGCAATTTAACAGCCTGCCTGAAAGCTGTAGAAGAAAAAAAAACAAACACACATAAGAGTAATAGATCCCAGATAATCAAACTTAGGGCAGAAATCAACCAAAAAGAACAATATAAAGAATCAACAAAACCAAGAACTCTTTTGTTGTTGAGAAAATCAACAACAAAACCCTTAGCCAAACTAACTAAAAGCCAGAGAGACAGTATACAAATTAAAAAATCAGAAATGAAAAAAGAGAAATAATATGAGACAGACACTGTGGAAATTAAAAAAATCAGTTGGTCTTACTTCAAAAAGCTGTACTCAACAAAATTGGAAAATCTAAATGAAATGGACAATTTTCTTGATAGATTTCACTTGCTAAAGTTAAATCAAGAACAGCTAAACAGTGTAAGTAGTCCTATAACAACAACAACATCAACAACATCAACAACCACCACCACCAGGGCCAGAATTCTACCAGACTTTCAAAGAAGAACTAATACTTTGGTAATTCTCAAACTACTCATAAAATAGAAACAGAAGGAACACTGTCAAATTCATTCTATGAGGTGAAAATCACCTTGACACCTAAACCACACAAAGGCCCCAACAAAGAGAGAATGTCACACCAATTTTCCTTATGAATATTAATGCAAGAATACATCAAAAACATCATCCATCTAGAACTAAAATATATCATCCACAATATGGTAACCAAGAACTAGAAAACATCATCCTGAATATGGTTAACTCAGATCCAAAAGGATGTGCAAGACAGGAGCCTAACCTGGCTGTTCTCCAAGGGACTTTACCAGCTGCTGACTGAGAAAGATTCAGGTACTCACAGTCAAGCATTAGACTAAGGTTGGAGACCACTATGAAAGAGTTAGAGGAAAGATTTAAAGGAGCTGAAGGGGATGGCAACCACATAGGAAAACTAACAGTGTCAACTAACCTGGACCCCTGGGAACTTCCAGGGAATATGGCACCAACCAAAGAACATACAAAAGTGGTCTGAGGCTCCAGGCACATATGTAGCAGAGAACTGCCTCAGTGGGAGAGGATGTGTTTAATCCTGTAGAGACTTGATACCCCAGAGATGGCGGGATGCCCAGGGAGGTAAGCTCTCAGAAGTGAAGAGACGGGAATATGGGAAAAAAATCTCTGTGAGGGGGGACCAGGACAAGGGGCAAAATTTGGATATAAATAAATAAAATAATTAATTTTAAAAAAGTAATAAAGAAAAGTGTTTCCATACTAAAGTAAAACAAAACAAACAAACAAACAAACAAATCATCCCATCATTATCAACTAGGCTTCATCTCAGGTATGCAAGGGTGATTCAATATACAAAAATCTACCATATAAACAAAAGAAAAGAAAAAACCCCACAGGATCATTCCCTTAAGTGATGAAACAAACATTTAACAAAATCCAACACCCCATTCATGTCAAAAGTCTAGGAGAGATCGGGAATACAAGGCACATAACTAAGTACAATAAAGGCAATATACAGCAAGCCAATAGCCAACATTGAATTAATTGAAAAGAAACTTACAACAATTCCATTAAAATCAGATACAAGGCAAGGCTATCCCTTTTTTCCAAATCTCTTCAATATAATACTTGAAGTTCTAGCTAAAGCAATAAGGCAGCTAAAGAGATCAATTGGATACAAATTGGGAAGGAAGAAGTTAAAGTATCACTATTCATAGATAATATGATAGTATACCTAAGTGACCCCAAAAATTTTACCAAAGAATTCATACAGCTGATAAACACTTTCAAAAAATGGTGCCATTAAACATTATAACTAAAAAACATTACTAACAATGGATAAATTGCCTGAGAAAGAAATCAGGGAAACACCACAGTTCACAATACCCACAAAAAATGTAAAAAATCTTGGTATAACTGTAAGCAAGTGAAATACCATTATGACAAAAACTTCAAGTCTCTAAAGAAACAAATGGAAGACTATATCAGAAGATGGAAAGATCTTCCAAGTTCATAGGTCTATAGGAATAACATAACAAAAATAACCATCTTAGCAAAAGCAATCTACAGATTCAATGCAATTCCTAACAAAATTCTGACACAATTCTTTTCAGACCTTGATAGAACAAGTCTCAGTTTCATATGGAAAACCAAAAAAAAAAAAAAAAAAATCCAGGATAGCGAAAAAGGTCCTGTATAATATCGGAATGTCTGAAGGCATCACCATCCATGATTTCACTGATTTCAAGCTATACCACAGAGAAATAGTGATTAAAACCTGCAAGGTATTCGTATAGAAATAGACTGGTTGATCAGTAGAAACTAACTGAAATAGAAATAAGCCCACACACCTATGGATACTTGATTTTTGACAGAAATGCCAAAAGGAGAAAAGAAAGCATCTTCAACAAATGGTGCTGTTCTGCCTGAATGTTTGTATGTAGAAGAATGCAAATAGATCCATATTTATCAACCTGCACAAACACAATTCAAAGTGGATCAAGGACCTCAACATAAACCCAGAGATACTAAATCTGATACAAGAGAAAGTAGAGAATAGACTTGAATGTGTTGTTCAGGAAGACTTCCTAAACAGAACACCAATAGCTCAGACTCTAAGATAAAAAAAATTAATAAATGAGATCTCAAGAAACTGAAAAGATTCTGTAAGACAAAGGACACTGACAATAGGACAAAATGGCACCCTACAGATTGGGGAAAGATTGTCACCAACAGATGCTAATATCCAAAGTATATATAAAAATCAATAAGTTAAATTAAGTCAAAATAACCCAATAATAAGTCCAAATAACCCAATTAAAATATGGGGTACAGAACTAAACAGAGAATTCTCCACAGAGGAATCTCAAATGACCCACAAGCACTTTTGTTATCCTTAGTCATCAGGAAAATGACTCTGAGATTCCACTTTATTCTCATTATTGTGGCTAAGATCAAAAGACCAAGTGATGGCACATGCTGTAGCAAGGGGAACACTCCTCCATTGCTAGTGGGATTGCAAATTTGTATGACTACTCTGGAAATCAATCCAGACATTCCTCAGAAAATTGGGAATAGTTCTACCTCAAGACCCAGCTATACCTCTTCTGGGCTTATACTCAAAAGATGTGTCACCATGTCACAAGGACACACATTCAACTATAGCCAAAAACTGGGAAAAAAAAATCCAGATATCCTTCAACCAAAGAATGGATTAAGAATTATCCCACTTACACAATGGAATATTACTCTGCTATTAAAAACAAGGATACCATGAAATTTGCAGGCAAACTAATGGAACTAAAAATATCACCCTGAGTGAAGGTAACCCAGAACCAAAAGGAAATCCATGGTATGCACTCACTTATAAGTGGATATTAGCCATAAAATACAGAATACCGATGCTACAATCCACACACCCAAAAAAGCTAAGTAACAAGGAAAGCCCAAGGGAGATGCTTGAATATTTCTCACAAGTGGAAATAAAATGCTTATCAGATGCAGATGGAGGGAAGAAATTGGGTGAGACAGGGGGTTGGGAGGGGAACAAGGGGGGATTAAGTGTGGGGAGAGCCAGGAGAGAGAGAAGGAGGAGGGAATGGAAATTGACAGCTAATATGTGTTTGGGGTGGGGGTAAGGCAGCATTTCTAGGATGTACTAGAGACCTGTGATGGGTTGAGGCTCCTGGGAGTTTATGCAGGAGACTGGGAGCAGTGGGGGATATGGAGACTGAAGTGGCCACCTCCTGTTTACAGGCAGAACTACCGGTGGAGGGATAAGGACACTAACACATTTACAAAACCTTCACCACAAAATGTGTCCTGCCTACAAGAATTGTAGGGACAAAGATAGAGCAGGGACTGAGGGAATTGTCAACCAATGATCGGGCCAACTTGAGATCCACTCCACGAGCAAGAACCAATCCCTAACACTATTAGTGGTACACTACTATGCTTACAGACAGGAGCCTAGCATAAATATCAGCTGAGAGACTTTATCTAGCACCTGACTGAAACAGACACAGAGACCCACAGCCACACATTGGACAGAGCTTGGGGAGTCTTGTGGAAGAATTGGGGGAAGAATTGAAGGACCTGATGGGATAAGAATTCCACAGGAAGACCAACCTTGTCAACTAACGTGAACCCTTTGAGGCTCCTAGAGACTGAACCACCGACCAAAGTCCATACACAGGCTGGATCTAGAACCCCAGCAAATATACAGCACATGTGAAGCTCTATACTCCTACAGGTCCCCCAACAACTGGAGCAGGTGCTATGGCATAGTCCGTTGCCTCTTCTTCTACCTGGACTTCCTGTCTGGTCTCAGTAGGAGAAGAGTTGCCAGGTCCAATAGTGACTTGATGTGCCAGGGTGGGTTGGTCTCCCCGGGTCAGGGTCAGGGGAACTCTTCCTTCCTGGAGGAGAAGGGGAGGGGAGGGGAGGAGCTGTGATGGAAAGGCAGGTGAATGGGAGGAGAAGGGAGGTTGCAATCAAGATGTAAAGTGAATATAAATAAATTAATGGAGGAAAACAAAGATATCAGAATAGTGGGTACACACTACAAATCAGTGGGAATTAGGGTCTTATAGGCCATATAATATAATTCATAGAATATTTTGATTCTTCTCAAACTTAGATCCAGATCAAGGTTACCTGGAGAATTTGAAATACATACAAGCCCAGTTTCTATTCTCCCTTTCTGGAATTCAGATCAAATGGATGTGCCCTGAATTCTGGATGGGAGATGGTCACACTTCCAAGGTTATTCTAATGAAGGTGCAAACTTGAAAGGTTCTACTTTAGAACCAAGCAGCAGGAGACAAGTCCTCAGTTTGGCAGTCTTTGACTCTGAAGATCACACCTTTCTTTCTTTCTTTCTTTCTTTCTTTCTTTCTTTCTTTCTTTCTTTCTTTCTTTCTTTCTTTCTTTCTTTCTTTCTCTCTCTTTCTTTCTTCTTTCTTTCTTTCTTTCTCTCTTTCTCTCTCTCTCTCTCTCTCTCTCTCTTTCTTTCTTTCTTTCTGTCTTTTTTTAAAAGACATTTATTTTATGTATATGAGTACACTGTTGCTCTCTTAGACAGGACAGAAGAGGGAAGGAATTGAATCCTATTACAGATGGTTGTGAGCCAACATGTGGTTGCAGGGATCTGAACTCAGGACCTTTGGAAAAGCAGTCAGTGCTCTTAACCCCTGAGCCATCTCTCCAGCTCAGAAGATCACATCTTCAGGACCATAAAATCCACCAGTTATCCCTTATGTGGGCACAGCTGCAGATGTGTCCTTATCTGTCCTCACACCAGTTCCCCTGAGCAGCACTCTGAGGAAGAATCAGTACCTAGTCCAAATAGTTTCTTTTACTTAATGTCAAAGGTTACAGAGTTCTTGTTTGGAGTTACTAGTACAAATGAGAGACCAGAGGCCTAAGAAGATAAAGCTGAACATAAGCATTTTGTGTAAATGAAAACTAGAACGAAGACTATCACATAGTGTTACATTAGGGTGTTTTTTTTTCCCCACTTTAGATGTCACTCCTGTCTATGCTACATTACTTGAAAAATGCAGCAAAGAGTCACTGTTGAACTGGGAAGTAACTAGCAATAAATTGTTAACGTCTTCTCAGTAGCCTTTATTTACATATATTTATCCTAACTTCCTTCTTAAGTATTTTATAATCTTCCACGTTCATTATTTTTACATAGCTGTGATGAAAAATACCTAGAAAGAAAATCAATGAAATGTAAGTGTATTTATTTAATTCCAGGTTTAAAATTCTTTAGCCCATAGGTGTGTGTTGCATTGATTCCTGGTCAAGAATAAGGCAGAACATCAAGGCAGTTGGGATGTGTGGTTCTGTGTAACTTCTTCACTTCATGAGGGACAAGAGGTAACAGGCTAGATAGAAATAGAAGATGTCCCAACCGGTAAGAAGGACACATGCTCCACTATGTTCATAGCAGCCTTATTTATAATAGCCAGAAGCTGAAAAGAACCCAGATGCCCCTCAACAGAGGAATGGATACAAAAAATGTGGTACATTTATACAATGGAGTACTACTCAGTTATTAAAAGGTATGAATTTATGAAATTCCTAGGCAAATGGTTAGACCTAGAGGGCATCATCCTGAGTGAGGTAACACAATCACAAAAGAACTCAAATGATATGTACTCACTGATAAGTGGATATTAGCCCAGAAACTTAGTATACCCGAGATATAAGATACAATTTGCAAAACACATGAAACTGAAGAAGAACAAAGACCAAGGTTTGGACACTTTGCCCCTTCTTAGAATTGGAAACAATTACCCATGGAAGAAGTTACAGAGACAAAGTTTGGAGCTGAGACAAAAGGATGGACCATCTAGAGACTGCCATATCCAGGGATCCATCCCATAATTAGCCTCCAAACGATGACACCATTGCATACACTAGCAAACATTTGCTGAAAGGACCCTGATATAGCTGTCTCTTGTGAGACTAGGCCGGGGCCTAGCAAACACATAAGTAGATGCTCACAGTCAGCTATTGGATGGATCACGGCCCCCAATGGAGGAGCTAGAGAAAGTATCCAAGGAGCTAAAGAGATCTGCAACCCTGTAGGTGCAACAACATTATTAACTAACCAGTACCCCGGAGCTCTTGACTCTAGCTGCATATGTATCAAAAGATGGCCTAGTCAGCCATCACTGGAAAGAGAGGCCCATTGGACTTGCAAACTTTATATGCCCCAGTACAGGGGAACGCCAGGGCCAAAAAGTGGGAGTGGGTTGGTAGGAGAGTGGGTGGGAGGGTATGGGGGACTTTTGGGATAGCATTGGAAATGTAATTGAGGAAAATACATAATAAAAATATCAAAAAAAAAAAGAAATAGAGATAAGGTAGGGTTTACAGGACATGCCCCAGTGACCTACTTCCTTTGGGTACGTTGTGGATAGCCCTGGGACTAGTTATATTTGATGTTAATTCTATTCTCCTGTAAGTGGCTGAGAAAAAGGAATGAGCCAGCACTCAGGTGATTTCTGTAAACCTGCTTTCCACCTTAATTTGTAAAATAAAGGTGAGCTGCTGATTGGGCAGATAAAAGGGATGGTAGAGTGCAGCAGAAGGTAGGAGAGTGAGAGAAGGAGAAAATGGAAGAGGGAGAGGACACAGAAGAGAAGGAAGAAAAAAGCCAGGCAGAAGCACATGGCCTGGAGAAACTGCAAGTTCTAAGGGGTCTCATAGATGGAGAAGATGGTAGTGTCGCAGTAGATCTGCTCAATCTAGGCACACATCATGTATTCATATCAACGGAGTCGTGTTTTCATTGCTGGGGCATATTGGGTGGAGATTTATCACAATACGGGTAGATTCTTTTCCTAAAGATTCTAGAACCTTCTCAAATAATACCTGTAGAATACATTCATCTTCAAATGGTATTTGCTTTTTTTTTCTTTTTTTTTCCTGTAGTGCTATTGATTAAGCATAGGCTTAATGAATGTTACACAAAAGCTCTAGCACTAAGCTATATCCCCAGCTACTTAAAGTACACTTTGGTGAAAGATGATTTCTAGAAATCTGTGGGTAATGACAGTTGGCTTCCAGTTAGAAAGTAGGAGAGGAGAGGCTTTGGTTCTCTCCAAAAGTCCCTGCTGAGGAAGAGTCACTTGCCATTCAGAGCTTGTATTGCCCATACCTGGTTCTTCTCTCACCAGCAGTCTGCCAGTGACAAGGTTAACCAGCAACAGCCCTACAATCTTCAGCTCCCTGAAGGCAGATGCTTGCTGAGTGCTCTTCTAGCTCACTGTTGCATTGCATCTCATCCTAGCCTCTGCCTGAAGGAGGTGGTCAGTACCCAAGGCTTGAAAAGAGCCATCCTTGAAACTTCAGGATCTGCCAGCATTCCAGTAAACATCCAAACAGCAAGGTGCCCTAGGCTGTGCTCCCTTGCAGTCAAATCAATAAGAAAGTGAAAGCAGACTCTGGTAAGAGGAGTGCAAGCGAAGAACCTGCTCACCAGCTCAGGCATTACTTCTGACTTAATTGGACCCATTTTCTCTTTCTAACTACTTAGCTATTCTGTGTAATGGAGTCCTGTGTTCTTTGGTTGAATGTCCTAGTAACTCGTGTGATTCTTTTTACTTGGAGTGAGATGCTTTCTTTCTTATTTTTAATTCATTGATTCCTGTTGCAATGTTTATTTTGTTTTATTTTTAATATTGTGTAAATTAAGAAATAGCTCCATGTATCATCGTCATTAATGAAGATTTGAAATTTAAAATTATATCAGGGTACATAGTTTTCTTAGATTCTGTAAGATTGTCACTGGGCTACATTGTGTTTTTATAGCCTTGGAAAGTTTATTAATAGGAGTTTTTGAGGCCATTTTAAATTTTAAAATCTTCTTATGAGATTATTTTTTAGTCAGTATTTATAATAAAAGTATATTCCATGTCTGTTTCTAATATTTTAATAAATGCTATCAAACCTTAATATTCATAAATATTTTTAATATACTATAAAATATACATTCTTATTTTGTAGATCTAGATTTAGGTAGGAGATGCTGCCTGCTCATCAGACTCCAAAGTAATCCATACTGTTGTTCATGAGATTATATTAAAAATATTTATTTATGTTATTCTTGTGTGTGTATGTGTATGTATGTATGTGTGTTTGTATGTCTGTGTGTGTGTGTATAACTGCCACATATGGGGGTGCTCATAGAAACAAGACTGAGGCATTAGGTTCCTTGAAGCTGGAATTAACAGGGTTGCTAAGCTACCTGATGTTGGTGCTGGGAACCAAACTAGGATCCTTTAGAAGAATAGTCAGTGTCATTTCAGCATTATCCAAGGAGGTTAGCAGAATCCAAATATATACATTTAAGAAATGAATCAAGATTGGTAGAAAGAGAAATATGTATAGCATTTAATTTTGTAAGAGAAGGAGTTCATTTTATATGCAATTTGGTATATTTCAAGAGCAATATTTGAAGGGCATTGTTGTAGTTGATCTGAAATATTCTCAGCAGGATCAGGTTTGAGCATGTGTTCCACAGCTTGCACTATTTTCTGAAGGCTATAGATAGAGCCTTTAGGAAGTCAAGCCTGACATTTGGATAGGAGGGCCAGAAGGGTGGACCTTTTAAACATATAAGAAGGGTTACAGTCATTATCTGCTTCTTGCCCTACAAGCTTGGAAATAGCCACCCCTTCCCCATTCCTGACACCATAGATTGAGTGATTCCAACCTGCCGTACCTGCAGTGATGTCTTGCAACATTTGAAAGCATCATCCATAAGAAACTCTGCTCTCATTAATGGTTTCTGCCAAGGGTTGTAGTACAACAGCCAAAAGTAGAACCAGAGAACGAATGTCATTGCTGAAACTTAACCTGGCTGTAGAAGGTCCTTGGAACTGGCTGGCTGGTAGGAAGAGGTTAGAAAAGTTTGCATACAAGAACTAGAGAAACTCTAGAATGTTATAAGTGGAGTTAAATGAGCTTTTCTAGTGGAAGTTCAAGAGACCAGAATATAAGTGGGAATGTAAAAAGTAAGGACCCTGTGTCTGTGGCATGGTTATTTCTCACCACTTTGAGACAGATTGATAGTGAGAACTCCCTTAAGATCAGGCTATAGGCAAGGCTATGGAGCATTTTCATAATGAGCGATTGATAGGAAAGGCCCAGTCTACTTTGGATGGTGCCACTCCTGGGCTGGTGATCCTAGACCTATAAGAAAGTAGGCTAAGTAAACTAGTAAGCAGCAGTCCACCATGACCTCTGAATAAGCTGCTATATAGTCCATCCCGGTTTGATTTCTTGCCTAATTTCTCTCGATGGACTATAATTTAGAAGTGTAAGCCAAATAAACCTGTCCTCCCCAAAGTTTCTTTTGATCTGAACCTTTGGCCATGTTTTCTTGTGGTAATAAAACTGGAACTCCACCAAAATATTCCAATGCCATGATCCAATGGGATCTGGATGCTTCTTTAAGATGGCAATTGATATCATTAGCTTTTTGCTAGTTTTGAAAATATGGAAAATGCAAGAGTTATGGGCTCATAACTCTTGGAGTTTTCACCAAGTTTCCAGATAAAAGAAGCCTACATTGCAACAGCAATCTCAGGACAGGAGGTATCAAGAAAATAGCCATTTTCCAAGTACAGTTTCAGAATGAGTAGCTTGCCCAGAAATGTGGTTTCATATGATCCAAAATGGCATGCTCTAAGGCAAGAGCTACTCAAGAGAATCTGAGCCCATATTATGATACCACATACCCCAGATGCTAGATATGTTTAAATAAGCTAGGGTTTGTCATGATACTGAGTACAGAAGTTGATGTTTGCCTTTCTGTGTTTCCATATTGCTTTAGTTCAATCATTTGTTAATATCCTCCTTTTTTCTCCCTCCATGATGGAAATGTTTACTTTACATCATTATATACTAGAAACATGTTATCTTCATTTTTTAATTTTGCCAAGTTATACAAATAGAATACAATTTTGAGTCTCCTGATTTTGTGCATATTTTCCATGCTTTATTTAGAATAGTTCTTGTACATATAGTATGTTTGAAAATATGTATCAGTTGTTGGGATTTGTTTATTTAAGATTAAATGCTAAAAACATAAAGCTTGTAGTGTTCTTTGTATTATGATTTTTGGTCAACATTATATTTCTTCCATATTGTTGCTTATACCCATTATTCATTCACTAATACTAGTGAAGATACTCTTTTTACCATGCCACAATTTACCTATTTTCCTATTGATGAGTATTCCTGTTATTTGCTACTGTTAAACAGGGTTTCTATGAAAACTCATATCATGTATTCTGAGGCAAATAAGCTTGGGGTCAGTGTAAATTTAACTTCATGAGATAATTTTCCACTGCTTGCCAAATCAGTTGTAAAAATGGAAACTTTTACCAGCAAAATATTGTATCTATATTCTTCGATTTTTCCCATGGTAGATGTACAATATGACTACCTTCTGGTGGTCCTCATTTACATTTATGTGTTTACTAATACAGCTCTAGATGAACAAATGTTCATACATTTTGTAGAAATTTCCACTTTTTTTTAGTTAGCTTTATTTATATTGTAGTTTTGCTTGTAATAACATTGTGTGTACTAATTAACTTTTGTACTATTATATTCATTTCAGATATATTTTGGTGTGCTTATGTCTCCCATTTTTCTGTCTTTAGTCATTAATTTTTTAATGATTTAAGTAGAAAGAAATTCCTAGTAATTTAATATCTAATATCTTGGGACTCATAGTTTATCTCTCCCAGGAAAGAGTTTCTCCTCTCTCAAGACGATCTCTAGCCCCTCGGTATGTCCTTTTATGTGGCTGTTCCTTCCAAATAGAAACTGCCCTGCCTGGAGGAGAGAGAGACATTTCTCAGATTCAGATTCTCCTGAAACCTGTGTTATTGCAGAAGCTCATGAAACACTATACTCAGGAAGCTCAGAATTTATGAAGTTCACAAAGCCACTCCCCCAAGGTTATATAATAAACTAAACTGCTGGCAAGATGAAAGGGGATTTTTGTTGTTGTTGGTGGTGGTGGTGATGGTGGTGGGTTTTTGTTTGTTTGTTTGTTTGTTTGATTATGGTTTGTTTTTTGATTTGTTTTGTTTTTTTGTTTGGTTTGGTTTGGGGTTTTTTGTTGTTTTTTGGTGAAGCTGCTTGCAAGTTAGTCATGGAATTCAATAATTAAGATTTTGGTTTGGATTGGTTTAGTTTGGTGGTTGGTTTGTAAATGCAGTTGCTTTTGAGTGACCCATAACTCAGGAAGTAATCCCTCATTCATGCTTTGGTAAGTAAACCTCATAGACCCATTGGTTCATAAAGCAGGTCTTGGGCAGAAGCATTTTCTTGGTTATGTCAGTGCCCTATACAGAGTGAAACAATACTTACGTCTTTCCAGGAAAAGTTATACAACAGTGCCTTCAGCCTCATCAAGGAACCATTTGAGTTCCTGCTCAAGTTCCTAACGACTTCCATAATGCTCATTTAATTAAAGGTTTCCTCAACCTCTCTGTGACAATTTTGATGGAACAATTCTCTTATTACTCATCTCTAATACTAGAATAAAAATTGCTCCCTTCTCTTAAGTTTGCCTTGAGGAGTCAGTGACTAATTTTCTATAGACAGATATTCCTAGCTTAGTTTTTAATGTTTATTCATTTCATCCATAATATAACACTCCAGTGGTGACTCCAGATTGGTCTTAGCATGGCAGAGGTAGCCAGAGATTATTGGTCCAAGATTTAGTTAACACATCATGGTCAAGGCACTTAGGCCTGATTTCATTGAACTGTTAAGAATAGCCTATGTTTGGAGGCTGATTATGGGATGGATCCCCGGGTATGGTAGTCTCTAGATGGTCCATCCTTTCTTGTGACGCTATGCCAGGGCCTGGCAAACACAGAAGTGGATGCTCATAGTCAGCTATTGGATGGAACTCAGGGCCCCCAATGGAGGAGCTAGAAAAAGTACCCAAGGAGCTGAAGGGGTCTGCAACCCTATAGGTGGAACAACAGTATGAACTAACCAGTACCCCCCCCCCCCCGGAGCTTGTGTCTCTAACTGCATATGTAGCAGAAGATGGCCTAGTCAGCCATCATTGAGAAGAGAGGCCCCTTGGTCTTGCAAACTTTATATGCCTCAGTACAGGGAAACACTAGGGCCAAGAAGTGGGAGTGGGTGGGTAGGGGAGTGGGGGGGGGAGGTATGGGGGACTTTTGGGATAGCATTTGAAATGTAAATGAAGAAAATACCTAATTAAAAAAATAGAATAGCCTATGTTAGGTGTTGCCTAAGTAATCCAGCTCTAGAGTACTGACATATGCATTTTAAATTTGAGGATAAAGAAAAGTGTCCTGGTCGGTTGAAGAAACCTGTGCATCTGTCTGCAAGCATGCCTTACTGCAGTCATTCTGCCCCTGTATCAGC
The DNA here is from genome assembly GCF_978045245.1 of Mus caroli. Lineage (NCBI taxonomy): Eukaryota > Metazoa > Chordata > Mammalia > Rodentia > Muridae > Mus > Mus caroli. Next base: position 77,189,063 of record NW_028227263.1, on the reverse strand, counting down.
CCCATCCATACCACTAGTGATCTGTGGCCAGTCCATTACAACTTCATGCTTACAAAATTGGCATTTTCCTTAGTTTCCCTTCTAATCTGAGTTTGATGCGTGAACCTAGTGGTGGGAGCAGGAGACGTCTGTGAACTTGGAACAAAACTCCTCCCTGGAATCTGTGGTAATTGAATTGCAGCTTCCAAGTCATTGGACCAAGAGAGGAAAATTGTTGCTATGGACACATGGAGCAGAGATGACAAGGTTGGGCCAAGTTTGAGGGAGGGGAGGTAGGGCAGGTGATCGAATTCAGATGCTTTCATGGGACTTTGAATAGTGGTGTGAGACTCTCCAGTGAAAATGTCTATTCAGAATTTTAAGTCTACACATCTGTTTCTCTGCTTCCCTTCTCTTTGTCACACATTATTTTATTTCCTTTAAGTTTGATTAAATACCCTGCTCTGTTCCCAGGACAAAATTAATGATTCAAGTGTGCAAGGAACTAAATTAATCTCTCTTGACCTTTCTAATATGACGTGTAATCTTTTGTGGCTATTATAAAAAAAAAAAAACTTTATACAAGCTGAGGTTAAGCATGGTTAAAGAATTCCTGTGTAACATGGAAATATCCCACACATTATTTAACTGGTTAGAGGCTTTAGAGATCTAGGTAATATTGATAGACATTTCTAAAGTCTTCTTAAAGATAGTATCGGTACTGTTGATATTTAGACAAGGAAAAAAAAAGTTAAAACTTTGGATCTAGAATTGAAGTTGATAGCTTCCTTTGAATTTCTTGTTAGGTACACATTTTTACCATAGGATTAATCTGTGAGCTGTGTCAGCTACAGGTTTTACATACTTAGTTAATTAGCAATTCTTACCAAACCGAGTGTATCATTTCTCTTTAGAAGCCTACATGGCCTCGATTAGACATATTTACGGGAAAAGTCAATGGATCAGACATTAGAGGCCAACCTCAAAGTCAGGAGAGAGCGACCATAGACCTCAGAGAAGTGCTGCATTTGCCAAGAACTGGTTGGTTATTGATCCTGGTCTGTGTCTCTGGTCACAGTAGCACTTACCCTAATTTTTCTAGTGTAAATATAAGTAAATTTGAATGGGTGTTGCTGAAAACAATCTGTAAATCTACATTTTGTGGTTTTGATTGTAATTGTAGTTACTGGAAGGTTCAATATCTGGGGCATGTCGAGGAGACAAGGCTGTGGCCTGGCACCCTGCTCTCTGCAAATACCTCCTGAAGCACTTTCTACGGAGCTATTAAGGCGACTCTGGCTCTCTCTGCTCAGAAGCACAGAAACCACACGGGTACTCAGCAGAGAGGAAACTGGAGGCAGGGGATGAGCATTGTCAGAAGATATGTTGTGCATTTAACTTGGACTTCGTTTTCCCCCTGAGGTCAACCAAGCAATTAAGGCGATACGATATGAACCGATTCCCTGCTTTCTGAGAGGTAAACAGCAGTGCATTCACGTTCCTTGCAACATTAGCGTTTTTCTTTCATTCTTTTATTCTTCCTTTGACAGTCCTTCCCCCACCCCACGTTTGATTTTAGAGACGGTCTAACAAACACTGTATTCTCAGCACAACCCAAGTCTTCATCTTACTGGGAAACCCCTCCCCTCGGCAGAAGACGCTTCGGGGTTAATGAGGGTTAATGGGTATTGTATTTCACCTGGATACTGCCAAGAAATTTTGAGCTGAGACAAAGTGGGGGTGGGGAAGGGAAATGGCTTCACTGGTGCTATGGCAAGAAGAAAGGAAGTACAGAAGAAATCTCATCACTGGAGCCCCACCCTGGGACTGTGAATCTCCCATGGTCAGACATCTTGGGGTGTCTCATACTGAGGGCCTCAACACTTTAGTTCTTTCCAAAGGATGCCTAACTACTGCCAGAGTTCGCATAAAGTTGTTTTCAGCCAAAAGGAAAAATAAATAAGGGAAAACAGGAGTGTATTAACATGCCTGACCAACACCTGCTTGCAGTAGCAAATTACAAGTTTTCAGTAGAGGCAAAAGAGCACAGGAGGTCACAGGCACCCGATAGCTGCTTTCTCATTGGAGAATGACTCCATTCTTACTCCTCTGTGTTTACTGTGCCTTGTGTAATGCCCACCATTTTTCCATGCAATGAGCAAGTCTTTTGTTACAGCTGTTGTCTATAACTTCAATTCCTCCCTTCCCATAGCCAGAGACTCATGGATTAATTACAAGCCTCAAACCTTGTGCTTTCAGTTGTGCAGCAATGCCTTTTTTCATCCTATTCCCTCCACCACTGTTCATGCCTTCTCTACCTGACAATTATTTTGTTTTCATCACTCCGATGAATTGTAGCCTCCTCTGGGCCACATGACCACCCCAACTCCCAAGTCAATATTCTTGTAGAGATGCATGTTAAATTCAAAGAGTATAATGTATCTATTGGTTTCTTCTAATTGCTGAACACCCAGGAAATTGTGTGTGTGTGTGTGTGTGAGCGTGTGAGCTCTATGTCTACAGAGAACCATTACCAAAGTGTTTCTTATAACATTATAATGAACAGATAGAAATGATATGTAAGTAAATGAATGAATGTGTGGATAAAGAAATTAATGAATGAATGAACTAATGTACTTTGCTATGACTGCACAAGATCACCTGAGGAGAATAAATTGGAAAATTTAATAATGCATATATTTCTTAATAAAACTGAACTTTATATATCAAAGGGCTTAGAAGAATGACTCTCTACATCCAGTGTCCCTATGTCTTCTTCTTTCCAACATAAATCAGAACTTTGGGTTTTTATTTGAAACTACCCATTCTTTTTACGTCAGAAATCTACCATTTCCCTTTGTGGTTTATACTCTGGCAAGTATAAACCTTGACTAGAAAATTTCATAGTAAGAACAATGTCCAGCTGATTTTATCTATGAAAGTAAAAATTCAAATCTACCTATAGGCAATGACATGGGCAAACCCAAAAGATTTCAAGACTGGAGAACTAAATTGACCTGTGACTTTGCAGGGTTGGTTGTATCCTGTAAATAACTTCTATTTCTTAAAGCAAAACAAAACAAAAAATGTAGAATTAAGAAAGCATATCACCTAATGGAAGTTAAAAGTAAATATTTTATTAGCGAAATCATGATGGGACTGAGAGGCCTAAAGAGACATGGAACCCAGAAACCCACACCATGTAGACCTCCAGGGTGTACCTAGTCCTCATCACTGCTGAGCTGCCTCTTCCATTCCTTACGTATTTTGCCGGTACTTGAGAGATGTGCAATTTCTACAGCTCATCATGAAAACAGAGATTTTTTTTGTAACTCCTCAAATATATGCATGTGAAATGGGTTAATGTGTGGATCAGAGAGACAAAAACTCGTAAACCAATATCAAAGTCCACAATTAAATCAACTACACTGTTCTAGTCCAGTCATTTACCATGAATATTAACACATGAGGCATATCTAATAAGTTTCAATTTCAAATTCTATGTTTATAAAATCAATCTTATTCTTTATTATATCTAGCATATATGCATATATTTAAATATACAGACATATATATACATGCATACAAACACACAGATGATCTTTTTGTTTTATATAAAATTTTCCTTTGCTCTATGTTTTGATCTCAATATCTCTAGCTCCTGGAACTATAAGTGAATTTTACTTCATCATTTTTCCCCTTTAAAGAGGTTCTTATGTAGCCAAGGATGGATGTGAACTCACTGAATAACTGAGGATGAGTTTGAGCTTCTGATATTCCTGTGTTCTACCTCCCTCATGATGGTTTTACAGGCTTGCAACGTACCATATCCAGTTTATGTGGTGCTAGGAGCTGAATCCAGGCTTCACCCATGGCAAACAAGTATTCTACCAGTTATATCTCTTTGTTTGGTCTAACGTACACATTTTTATTTATGAATTCATTGCAAAGAGCAGGAATTACTTTTATAATTATTCTGTCCACTTGGGCAAAAATACACTATTCACATTTTAACTTTGGCCTTGACTGTAAGCCAGAAAGTCTGTACTCAGGATGTGGGGAGAGAGAATGGATCCTTCCTGTATAACTGATAGTTATAGCCCTTGACCCTTTCTTTGATTAACAGTAAGGCTTGCTGACTGATTTAACGTGGTCCATTTCATGCAGATGGTTCCTACAGCCTTTTAAACCATCCTTTCAGGTGATCTATGGAAAGAGGAGCAATCTCCAGAACCAGCCTTTGCTCCACTTGTTAACAACTTGTTTTGCAGACACGATGCAGTTTGAAATAAATGAGTATTTAAAAAGTCATGGAAGGAGCTAGCTTGAATATTTAACAATTAATAATAATAATAATAATAATAATAGTAATAGTAATAGTAATAATAGAATTCTGAATGATGTTAATTTTCCATTTCCTAAGGCTTCCATGTAAAGTACCACAAACTAGATGAATAAAAATAACAAAAGTTTATGAGCACATTTCTGGAGTCTATAAAATACACACACACACATGTGTGAGGGCATGCACACACACTCAGGTAAATGTATGCGTACATGCAAGCATACACACATGCACATAAGTATAAAGACACACATTCAAAAATTGTGCCCATATTCTCACACTGAGTAAAACCAAAGATACATTTTCCTTTAGCACTATACATGCTTAAGGCCTACTTAAAGTTATAAGTCTTTAAAAATTATTTTGATGTGGCCTTCTTCTATCAGTATAGGTTTTGATGTGTGTGTGTGTGTGTGTGTGTGTGCTCGAGTGTGTGTGTGTGTGTGTGTGTGTAAACACACATGTACATATATCTCTATTGTCTTTTGTTTGTTCTGTTTTTCTCTCCCGTTAGAGAATGAACCATACCTGTACATTTTTTATTATTTATTGTGGCAGGCTTAGAACATGCCATGGCAGGCATGGTTGTTGTCAAAACCAGGTTGTAAGAGTCAGGCCTCTAATTTCATCATGTGGCTTCTAGGAATTGAACTTGAGATCAATTGGTGGCAAGCAACTGTACCCATCTCACAATGCTCTGTAGCTTTTTAGTAATTGCAATCTTAAACCATTCTTGACCATTTGTTCAAAGAATTGTGTATAGATGCATCTGGGGAAGGAAGGGCTCTTTTCTGATTCTTGATATCCCCCTAGTGACCATCATAAAATGCCTAGGCTATTGCTAATATTTGGAAATCCAAGGGATGAATAAATAAATTTAAGGTTATTCTTCCTGAAGATAGGCATCTGAAGTGGAAACTTAAGGGTTCTTTGGAAGTCAGTTGTGTTGGACGGTGTTTGGCTGCAGCAAACACATGAAGGAGTGTTTTCCTGAAGCATACACAAGTGAAAGAACATTTTGCTAAAGCAGACATTTAAATAAACGTTTCGCTGAAGCAGATAGAGATGAAAGGATGTTGTGTTAGAGGAAATCCATGACAGGACATTTGATGAAGGGTTCCTAACTAATGACATTTATGGATTGGTCTACCTTACATTGTGTAGTTCAGCTCCATTTGTTGGGACTCCATAGAGAGAAAAAGAACAAATTCTTCTGGTCATGTGTGTGGGTTCTTGTCACTTCTTTGGACTTGGCCTGATTGGCAGAGTAATGTCAGCTGAGATAAACTCATATGCTAAGGCAAGATCCATGGAGTGTATGTGACGTTTGGAGGGAGAGTAAAAAGGACTCCATGAACAGTGAAGAGAGTCAAGTTCGGCTTGTTGGTAGAACTAGCTGTACAATGTTTGTTGGTCTCAAGACTTTGCTGATCTTCACTTCACTGAGAGAAGCACAGCCATGAACTCTTCCTGGCATTCCTGTTGGCCCTGGTCCCTCTTACTGAGATGCTAAGCCTGAGTGAAGCCTGGCTGTCTCTGCAAGATAATGCCACTGGTGCTGATTTGGGTTTGCTATTTCAACTCAACCAAGATGGACTGTATATCTGTGAAGTGTTTGTGAGTGGATCGAGCTGCAGCTGCTGATCTGTGAACTGAATGGCAGATTTCCTCACAGCACAGATAGGAGTTGCTCCAAAGAACCATTTCTAAGCAGGTCCACTTCCCCTGTATCCTTTCTTTTCATCTGGTGGGTGGTGGGTTAGAAGAGAGGATCAAGTGTTTAAGAACCATCATTAAAAGGAGAATTTGAAAAAAAAAAAAACCAACATCACAGCTCAGTTTTAAAAAATCCATTAAATGCACTATAACCTGTAATAAGGAAAGAAGTTCACATCAAAATCATTTTGAGAGACCTCTAAGTTTAAGAATGTATTATTGTCGTGTCCAGTGCAAATGTAAAATAAACTTTCAGATTTGTTCAGTGTGAGCACATTATATGCCTTTTTTTTCTATTTTACAATATTGAAACAAGCAACAGTAACTGAAGTCCTTGCTAATTAGCAACCGTGACCAACAACTAGGTATAGTAACCATGCAGAGTTCTTAGTTTCAGTGTGGGCATGCATGCAAACACACACATGCATGTGTGTACAATTCTGCAGGTTTGTATTTTAAAAGTTGTAACATTAAAGGATAGGGGGCTTAATACCCTTAGAGATTCCTCTAATTAGGATCTGTTTCTCTTCCTAGATGAGTTTAGTACCCAAATAAATGAACTAATTAGTAGTCTGTTGTTGAATGAGGCTATGGTGCTTTATAAAACCTCCGGTCATCTTTGGGAGTTCCTACACAAAGCAGCAATCAAACAGTTCAGAGAGAAAAGTCTCCGAGTGTATTACCTATCCCCTCATCTATCCCATGTCTGACAGACTGCTTCTGCTACTCTCTTCCCAAGTGGACTTGGGCAAGACAGGCATCAGACAACCCAAATCTGGGCCACAATGTGGAGACAAAAAAACAAAGGTGATTCCTGGTAAACCAGTAGTCTCCTGAGTGACCCACAAGGTCTCTCTCTGCAAGCCTTTGAGTTTGCCTTTAAGGTTTAAATGAAGGGACACAGAAAATGTAAGAGCTAATTCTACTGAATGCTTTGGCTTAGAAATCTAGCATCAAAGCCATTTATAATTTAGAGGATATGTGTTCTGGCTAGTTTTATGTCAAGGTGACACATAAACTAGATATATCTGAAAGGAGAGAACCTCAGCTAACAAAATGCTTCCATAAGAGCTGACATTTTCTTAAATTACTGATGGATGGGGGATGACCCAGCCCATCGTGACTTGTTCCATCCCTGGGCTAGTAATTCTAGATTCTATAAGAAAGCAGGCTGAGCAAGCAATGGGAAGCAAGCCAGTAAGCAGCACCCCTCCATGGTCTCTGCATCAGCTCCTGGCTTCAGTTCTCTGCCTTATTTGAGTTCCTATGCTAACTTCTTTCAGTGATGATCAGTGATGTGAAATTGTAACCCAAATAAACCCTTTTCCCTCCAACGTGTTTTTAGTAACACTGTTTCACTGCAGTGATAGTAACCATTGTCATAAGTAAGGTAATATGTGACCTAAAAATACATCCAGTTCCATCTGGCTCAGGTGAGCTTTTTCTAATGTCCCCATAGATTCTTGTAACCCAATATATTGGAATTTAATTTGGGACACATTCATTAATAAACACATAAATCAACACCTATGTGACTCATATTTAGCACCTTCAGAAATGAAAACATGTGAAGAAAAAAATTAACTAACGATTAGGTTTTCCTTTCAGTTTCTTCAACAGGATCTCCAGAGTCATTATACTATAGTCACATTTCATTCTTAACATGAACTCCTGATCCTCACTCTGTCCTCACTCCTTCATGGGGATGGTGGTCTATTACTCTAGACCAATGGTTCCCAATCTTCCTAATGCTGCAACCCTTTAATAAAGTTCCAAATGTTGTGGTGAGCCCCAACCATAAATTTATTTCATTGCTACATTATAAATATAATTTTGTTACTGTTAATGCATTGTAATATAAATATTTTTAGAGATAAATATTTGCCAAAGGAGTTGCAACCCATGGGTTGAGAATGACTACTTTAGGGTTCCATTCACATAACAATAGAAGCTAAATCACCAGGTCCCTCTGTACTTCGGAGTAAATGCCTGGTACTTGTATCAAATGCTGTCATAAATATGAGGTTATGTAGCAATAGCACACAGCATAAGGCTGATGCTTCATACACTTTAAATTAGTTCTTACTGTGATATTTCCTAGAAAACTCCCCTACTGACATATCTTCAACTAACCCACTCTTCCAATCTCAAACTTCCCTATTTCATATCTTCTTTTAGAGTTAACAGTCTCTACTTTCCTATCAACATCTGAGTCCCATACTCTTGAGTTCTGCAATCCACTAGTTCTCAAAGCTTTTCTTCTCTGCTGGCTTTTACAATAAAGCAAAAGAAATGTGGGCCCTGGTGTCAGGGGCTAAGGATTGAACAGTATGGGAACTGGGGCTCAGGAGAGTGCTGTCCCCAATTCTCGGGAGGAGAAAAAGGCAGGGATCCAGAGGACGCTACTTCCATTTCTTAAAACATAAAATGAAGGGTATCTCTTACCACAGAGACATCAATTCCCATCTGTTCCAAGAAAGTCACACCACTCCCATCAGTTTCCATATGACTCCATTTTGAGAACTCACTCCCTGAGTTCCTTGACAAGTCATCTTTAAGTAATGGGACAGGAGGGAGCCTGAGAAACTCTTGCTGCCTCTATCCTGGGAGGAGAAAGATCCTTTCACCTCACTGTTTAGATAAGTTGCAACCCACCCAATCAAATTTTAATTAAAATAGGAATACCTAGTAGAGGTTTCATGTGTCTTCAAAGATATTATGCTAGGAAGTAATATTGAAAGAAGAAATAATTGGTGTACAGAATACTGCCTGTCATAACTAGGACAACACACTGGGAACCACCGGCGTTTGTCAAGTAGAAAGAAACTAGTGAAAATGCTTTATGTCCCCTGCAGCATTATTTCTGTCAGCGGAGCCCAGCCAACCTTAAAATAAAGTCAGAAAACTCCCAAGGACATGAGTTGAGGGAACAGTAAAAAGGATTACTTAAAGTGAATGGGAAATACGTCTGATATCCAGATGTTACTCATTATGCTATGATAGTTCATTTCCAATTTACAATTTTTTTTAAAATAAAGGTCAAGATCACTGAAGCAAGTATGGAAATGCAGCCAGTTACTCAAAGTCCCTATGACTACGATCATTGTCCTGCATGGCATTAGGGCTATATGAACAAGTGCAGAAGTGTCCCTCTCCTTACCTCACATGCCTCAGAGAACAACTGAAGCCTACTACATACTCCTAAAGACTCAGACTTGGTCCCATCACTTTTCACATGTCATCTCTTGTAAGGTGTTCTATAAAGACAGCCTATTATACACATAAAACACCATGACCAGCACACAGTGGGAGCAGAGCTAGGGTTAGGTGTTATCACTGCTAAATGATTTTCACAGTGCTGGCCATCTTCACAGACCTGGCAACCTAGCCTGAAAGATGCACTTCAGATTCTGTCAGTGTTCCAGGTTAGTCCATACTGAGTGTGTGGTCAGAGTAAAACATTTAGAGATGAATTTAATGAACTGCCACCCATCGGTTGACCCATGCTAAGTCTTTTAATAATCTTTTTGGGTGAAGGTCTCCAGAGTGCTGTCCTTGTTTCTTTGGTCTGGCATTCTGACAGAAAATGGTCTCTGGCATCATGTTTACAATTACACTGCAGTGCCCACAGCAGGCCTCATTAATGGCTCTAGTGAGTAGAGCACCTTGTAAATAAGGTAGTGTTGGCGTTTTCGCGTTGGTTTCCATTAAGTAAAAGTCTATGGTTGAAGAAATGGTATCCTGTTTACTTCAGCATTCCAATATCCCACTTATGGAGCACTGCTTTCTCCCTTTCTGGCAGTCATTCACCCATTGGGAAAATACTCAGCTCTTCTGACAGGAATAGTCCTGCACTTATTATGCACTACAAATGGAACACAGTCAGCACTCCTACCCATGTATTTTGCACAGCTATAGGGGTGCACAGTTGATCCCCAAGTAAAGGCAAGACTTTGCACTCCACAACATGAGAGAAATACAGGAGGCAGAAGGTACAGTGCATGGAACATGGATTAGTCTAATGGGAGGAGATTTCCAAGGCACTATTTCTAGATTGCACAAAGTGAGAGATAAGACGGCTTCAGTTAGATAACAGCACACCTGAGAGAGAATTCAGGCCCAGTGGGTATGGAAGCCTAGCAGAAAGAGTTAGAGTGGTTGGTGGGAAGTTAAGAGAGGCAGAGCCCCATCATGCTTCAACTGGTGTCTGTCAATACATGGAACAAGAGATAAGTGACTAACAGTTATAGAGCTATCTATTTGAAGAAGCCAATACTGCATGGGGCATCTGCACAGACAACAACAGAAACTGCGGACACTGTGTTTTCTTTTCTCTTGGGCTCTAGGTAGGTTGTAGCAAAAGTTAAATGGCTTATATACTTGTATTTCTGAAACAAAGAGGTGTATGTGGCCATACTTCTACAAATCTTACTCAATCTCATGGCCCAGCTTAAAACTCACCTTCCTTATCAGACCACCCTTTTATCTTACTTTTTATGCACAAGTATGTACAGCCATTTGTGTGGATAATATATTCCTGTGTGAATGTCTGTGTGTATGGATATGAATACATGTGTGTGGGTGTGCACATGAAGGTCAGAGGTCAACATCAGTGTCCTTCTTGATTGCTTTTCAGCTTATCTTCGAAGAGTCTTGGGGTTGAACTCACTGGTTAACTGCACTGCCTGTCTAAGCAGCTGCAGGGATTCTCTGGCCCCTACTCTTTTCACTGTAACAGTGCTCAGGTTACAGACATGCAAGGTCAATCCCAAGTTTTAGATGGGTCCTAGGGATCTAAACTTGCACCCTCATTACTGCACAGCAAGCACTTTACCAAATGAGCAAATTTCCTCAATCAAACATGCCACCCTGTATATGAGCAATATGATTTCTTCACATTCATGTATTCCACTATTTATATTTTTATTCATTAGTAGTACTGGGTAGCTAAGCGATTGCCTTGTATACCAGGAGCCTAATTCTCACACTGGAAGGTTTATAGAGAACTAAACTAGACTTTGAAAAATGTCTTTTGACTGATTCATACCTAATATTCACATAATTATTCCCTTGTGAAAAGAGTGTGGTTTTATAAATGAGTGACACTCTGGCAAATAAGGTGGATGGGCAAGGAATATTCTGGATTTGTGGGACTTACATTGTGGTATGGGATAGGTAAAATTAATAGAGAATCTTAAAATAGATATTGCACATGTAAGCACAGATAAGTATTCATATATATGCACATATTTATATACTGCATTTGCCCCTAGCTTATAATGGAGTGACTCTCAATAGATCAATCATAAATTGAAGAATCATAAGTTGCAGATGCATTGAATCTTTTTTTTTTTTAGTTTATGGAGCAGTACAGCTTAGATGCACATCACAGTGTATACTTCTGCTGGTTGGCCTTGTTTTCATGTGGTGAGCTAGCAGTTAAGGCTCACTGTTCTTGCTCAGGGATGTTTGGAGCACAGCTTGCCTCCGTAGGACAAGATCCACTTTAAACTTCACAGTGTAACTTCTTCCGAATCTACTGTATCACATTACCACAATTGCAAAGCCAAAAGCCACAGGTTCAAATGTGGCACACTGGAGATTGGCATTATCTACAACTCCTGTAGATATTTATTATCCATGTGAATGTCAAATAATGCTAGGGTCAATGGGGAAATAAATGTTTTTAGGTGATTCACGAGAAAGTGATCGACTGGAGTCAAGCTGCTTTGTGTTATATGGCAGAGAAAACTCAAGAAGCTGGTATTTAAGCTGGAATATGATTAATACAGAATCAGTCATGTGGACAACTGGGCTTGAGTAGTTCAAAGATATAAACACTTCTAAGATAGAAAATTCTCTCTATATCAAAGCAGGAGGAGGGCACAGGCAAAGCAGGAGGGAATGTGGCCAGAAGTAAAAACAGTAGGAAATCTTTGGTCTCATACGGTGGAGTTTGGATAGATTCTGGTATTATTGTTAGAAATCTTTGAAAGGTACTAAGAAGTATTTGAGCTTTAAATAGACTAGCAGCTTTTACAGTAATGGAGATATAGGAATGCTTAAAGGAGTAAAACGTATTCAAAACTATGTTCTAAATTTGAATTAATAAATACTCATCACTTACACTTGCCCTGACAACACTTTTCAGAATGGTCCTCACAGCAGATGTTCTCTGTCAAGCTTTCCTTCTGACATGTAAACTGTAAGTTTGCCTGAAAAAACACTCAGACTCCCATGTGTGTGTATGTGCATGTGTGAGCACACACACTCACCCCCACACCCCCACACACATGAGACTGACTGGAAAGCCTTGCTTTTCTCCTGGAGTGAGTGACACAAAGGACAAACTTCATACTCAAAGTCTTTATTGACAGTTGCTTAATCAGGAAAAAGGGGTAGGGGGAACTGAGTCTTGAAGTACTTTTCAAAGGAAGCCTTGTATATGTAAGCATGCTTAAGAAATGAAGCAGATGAAGTCAGGAACATAGAAGACACAGTTACTTAAACGGTTTACTCTTATTTCTCTCTCCCTCCCCCTCCCCCTCTCCCTCCCCCTACCCTTCCCCCTCCCCCTCTCCCTCTCCCTCCCCCTCCCTCTCTCCCTCTCTCTCCCTCTCCCCCTCCCTCTCTCCCTCTCTCTCCCCCTCCCCCTCTCCCTCCCCCTCTCCCTCTCCCCCTCCCTCTCCCTCCCCTCCTCCTCCCTCTCTCCCTCCCTCTCTCCCTCTCCCTCCCCCTCCCCCTCTGTGTGTGTGTGTGTGTGTGTGTGTGTGTGTACCTTCACTTCTTTCAGTCATTAGACTCAGGTCATCAAACTGGCTAGCAAGCACCTTTACCTGCTGAGCCATTTTCCTGGACTTGAGAAGACATGGATCTTAAGCAAGAGTTATTCAGCATCTCCCAGGAAAAGTGGCAACATCTCCATTTTTTATTGCCTCAGTTGCTTTCATTTGCATATTGCCATGGAATGGCTATGAGTAATATGGCCTTAAGCAATAATAATGAAATACATGCAATGTATCAATATTAATAACACATACAACACTCAATTGTCATAAGAACCTAGGAGATGTCATTAATAGGACTCCCTGCTGTGAAGAGTCATCATGACTTTGCCACCTCTTATAAAAGGAAGCATTGACTTGTGGCTGGCTTACCCTTTCAGAGGTTCAGTCTATTATCGTCATGGTGAGAAACATGGCAGTGTGCAGGCAGAAATGGTCCTGAAGGAGGAGCTGAGTTCCGCACCTTGATCCACAGATGGCAAAAGGAGACTGTGCCGCACTGGGTGGAGCTTGGGCATAGGAGACCTCAAAGCCCACCCCTACAGTGACACACTTCTTCCAACAAGGTCATACCTCTCAATAATGCCAATCCATATGGCCAGGCATTCAAACACATGAGTCTCTGGGGGCCATACCTATTCAAATTACCACAAAAGAGTTATAGTCTGTCGTATTCAACACCTTAATACGAATCAAGCAAGAGACCTTGGAAAGGCATTTTCTTTGCAGTTAAGAGAGATTGTCTGTCTGATAGTCTTCTTCCTATTACCCTAACAAAATACCTGAGAATAACACCCTATCATGAAGAAATATTTACTTTGGATCTCTTCCATAATCACTTGTTCTGTTTGTTTGGGTATGCTTGGTGAAGCAAGCAGGATGGCAGCATATAATAAAATAAAGAAGGTCTGTATATGGGGACAAAGAAGAAAACACAATAAAGAAGAGACTGGCATTCCATAATTCCTCTTCACTTACTTAACCTTCTTCCAATAGACCCATCATATCGTAAAGATCATATCACCTTACATAACACCACAAGGCAAGATTAAGCTTTCAATGCAGTAATCTTTGGGAAGTGTTCATGATAAAAACCTGTAGCATCAATGAATAATAGGCCAACATCACAGAACCTACTGACCCTCAACAAAGTATACATTTGTACAAAACATATTTATTTGATGTAGACTATATAGCAGTAAGTAGACTTATAGCTGGGAAGAAAACTCATTTTGTCATTTCAACAGTTATATTTTAGTTGGCTTTACACATAAGGAAAAGTGGAGGAAAAGAGGAAGTTAGTATAAAATACAGTTCAGTAAGTGTTAGAAAAGGGGAGGTAAGGACAAAGAGCTAGATTGGAGTGTGATGCTGGTTTTTCAGCTCATGTGCTTCTATAAAGCTTCTCATGACCATATTTTGTTTTAATGACATATTAAAAGAATTCAAGTAACACCTGAATGTGGGTCTAAGAGAGAGAGATTTATTGGGCATTAGGGAGAGAGTGGTGCTTACTTTAGGAGAAATCCTTAGGTACAGAGTCTGACATTACAGCTTCCAGGTGTGTAGAAAGTCATTTATGAAACCATGTTTCCCTAAATGTCTAGAGAATGTATCATAGAGCATGGTGTGTCTGTGCTATGTATTAGTGACATGGTGTTGACATCAGTGCAGTGGCTATGAATACTCCAAATGACTTTCAGTCAACTCTCTAATTCCCTTGACTTTATGAGATTAAAAAAAAATAGCACACTGATAAAATTGCCAAGGTAGAAGTTAGTTTTACTAATAGCAGAGCAACGTAGAGTTTCTTTTAAAGTACCAAATCCATTTTGCTATTGTAATTCATTAAAGGTGTCTAATTTTCAATCAATAGTAAATGATTATGGGCTAATTTCAGTTGATAAATCTTTCATTAAAATTAATGCCACCATAAGCTTCTAATTTGTGCCTATTAATAAAACTGTGAATTGATAATTATTCATAGCCAGTGCCCTTCTATAGACACTTCAGTATGGAACAGATGCTGTGCAGTGTTGACTTCTGGTTGCACACGGGAATACCATTTCATCTTCAGGGAAGGTTTATCTGGGTATAAATACCCCAAATCAAACCCCAGGCACAAAGGCGCTTGGCATTCGATTTAGACTTCCGGTGACATTCCTAACATACAGTACGGACCTCAGATGAAGCTGTTAGTGCCTAGGTCCCAAGGGTCACCGGCTATGAAAAGCCAATTGCTGCACTTAAAAGCTGGACCATCAGAAAGCTTGGTGTTCTAGACACCCTGGCTCCAGCTCCATCTATGAAACTTTTAGTGGCATTTGTTAAAAGTATGGGAAAACCATATCCTGTCTTCATCCACAAAGAGTATCATTGCACATCTTACACCATTGCATGAGATGAACAACTGGAACAGGGCAAGCAGCCAGTACTCTCTATTTAAATATTTCTAATTCATCAGAGAAAAGGAAATTACTTGAATCCTAAAAACACCAACCCCCATGCAAAGAGGAGGCCACAGGCTTGTAGTCTTTAGATGCAAAAGAAGAGGCGGATCTCCTAATGGTTGTTTAAAAAACATCCCTGAGGTTCAATGCTGACCTGTGGCTTTATGCATAACATTTCTGAGTGAGTGCATTAACTTAAAAGAATCTCCACATAGAAGAGGAAATATTTGCAAAATAATTCTACTGGGAAACCAAAAGCACCACCCTAAGAGAAATAAAATCCAAAGCAAAACCAAAATGATTCACCAGTTTTTTATTATTATTTTATCCAAACAAAACGCAAGCAAACTTTCCTCTTGCTGATAGATTTCCAAATAAACAAAGACTAGCCTAGTGGCTAAAGAGACCTCTGCATGGGCTGCTGACCTCTTTGCAAAGTTGGGGATGGAAATGGCTGTGATTAAAATCAGTACAAACACATTTCTAGAGGACTAGACTTTAATCTGTGTGGCTAGCAACTCTGGAGCCTGCAGAGGACCTTGGAGGGAATACCAAGAGGGAAGTTTCTCACCCTGTCCCTGTATTTCTATCGGAGCGTGCTAAGATGCAACACTCCAGTCAATTAAGGGAACTTAGGGAGAACTGTTTCAACCTCACTCTGTGTCAAAGGTACCCTGTGAGTGGACTTTGAGAGAAAGAGTCTAGAATTGCAGGGAATGTCCTCTGTCCCTAAAAACAAGGAAGCACCCCCTTCTCTCTCCTCTCTCTCTCTCTCTCTCCCCCCCCTCTCTCCTCTCCTCTGTGTGTGTGTGTGTGTGTGTGTATGTGTGTGTGTGTGTATCTTCCCTGCTTGCTAGATAACTGGACTTCACTCTTCTATTACTCCATCACACATTAGCCAATTGGCAGATGTCTATGGTTAGGGTTTGGGTACAGTCTAAGAAGTACTTTCCAGAAAAACTTGGAAACAGTAAAGTAAGTTTTACTGGGTTGGAAGCCTTGTCAAGGACAGTTCTATACTAACCTTGATTCAAACTTAGATCAATTTTTGTTTATGTAAAAAAAAAGTGTGTATATGTGATGCCCAAGCATGAATATGCACATGTGGATATATACGCATGAATGCAGGTGCCCACAGAGAACAGAAGAGGACATTGAGTATCTGGAGCTAGAGTTTCTACCTACTACTGAGTGATCCAGCTTATATTTGTGCTGGGAACATAATTCAGCTCCTATGAAAGAGCAGTACACACATTTAGCCACTGACACAACTCTCCAGTCTAACACTGTTATCCTATTAAGTTGCTAAAACCAATTCTTGTAGTTCCATTTTCTCTGTCCATGGAAGGTTCAATTTGTATAATGTATCAATTTTTTTTTTATCTTAAAGGTTGCATAGTTCCTTCACATTGTAAAGGCAATATCACATTAAATTAAAAAGAGGAAAATAAGGTTGTTCATAATTGGAGAATACTTTAAAACAAGCAGCTGGAAAGCATTTTTTCCCGCGCTTAGCTGTTTTGCTTCAATTTGAGGAAGCCATGTGTATTTTTCATAAGGCAAAAGATGCCTGCTGTTGAAAGTTTTCTAAGGTTTTCTTTACATAGTCCAACTTTCAGTTGACACCAAATAATTGCACATATTTATGAGGATACTGTGTGGTTTTGAAACCTGAATACAATGTGTCAGGCCAAAGAGCTTAGCATGTACATCAACTTAAATTTTTATTACTTTTCTATGGTGAGAATATTTCAAAATCCTCTTCTAGTTATTTTTAGGTATATAATATATAATTATTAAATATATAAACACATGCAACCCATGTATACACACATATATGTGCTAAACTCAAATAAATTTTGAAAATTTATATGCTGTTCTTTCTAAATCTTTCCCTTATTAATAGAGGAGATTCTGTCTGTCTGTCTGTCTGTCTGTCTGTCTCTCTCTGTCTCTCTGTTTCTCTCTGTCTGTCTCTTTGTCTCTGTCTCTGTCTGTCTCTCTGTCTCTCTCTCTGTCTCTCTGTTTCTCTATGTCTGTCTGTCTCTGTCTCTCTCTCTGTCTCTCTGTCTGTCTGTCTGTCTCTTTCTCTCTCTCTCTCTCTCTGTCTCTCTGTCTCTGTCTCTGTCTCTGTCTCTGTCTCTGTCTCTCTCTCTCTCTCTCTCTCTCTCTCTCTCTCGGCTTTTTATCAATTCTGGGGAGCTTCCACAGGACTTTTGCATTTGCTCCCCTCTCAAGTAGAGTTACTAGGTTCTGTTACTGTCCTTTCTTCACACACACAGAGCCCTGGACTTTAAGGCTTATGTGCTCATAGGCAATAAAAATTTGGACTTGTTGATTAGCTAATGACATAATAATGATTTTCTGGCCGTGACTCAGACTCCAGTTTACAATGTAAACCTATGTCTATAGCATTATGTTGTGGTTCTTGATGTGTCAGAACTGCACTGGTTTCCATACCTGTTGATGTTTACTCCCTTGCTCACTTTATGGGTATTTACCAAGCTTCTTCTGGGTACGAAAGGGTAAACCAAGGGAACCCTTGAATGTAGTAAGAATGATTGTTCATTCTTACTACAAATGAGTGTCCCTTGTCTAGATGTGAAAGAAAAGTGTGACATCAAATATTAGAGGGAAGAAAGTCAGGGGTGAATTTAAGCATTTGGTTTAGTCAGCTGTATCTGGGCCATTTCCTTCTTTCAAAGCATGCAAGATTCATCTAGCTAACACAAAACAGGATGAGAAGTACTTTCCAGACCCTTGCATAACCCAAGGAAGATCAAATAAGACACTGACATTATCTAACCCCCTTGCCAGGCACTGGAAAACTGCCCTGAGCATCCTTCTGTCATGGGCCTTTGTCTCATCTCACCCCTGAATCTGACACATGCTCTTCGATTGGTCCTGTCACACATGCTAGTTACCAGGTTCATGTCGCAGGCTGCCTCTTGACTCTTAGACCTAGCTCATAACTAATGGAGCACTCTAGAAAGAGAATCAGACACAGCACTTCCAACACCCACCACCCATAACGAGAAGAGGACAATTCATACCGCTTGTTCCCAAAAGTGTTGGATGAGAAGATAAATGAACTAGGACTCAGCAGTGTCTTTGAGGGAGGTGACTTAGAAGAGGAGACATAGTCAATGACCATACAGCAGCTATACCCAAAATAAAAGCCTGTTGTGAATATTTGAAAGTCGAATGCTAGCCTTGAAAGATGGATCAATTGGTAAAGTGATTGCCCCCCCCCCAAAAAAAAAATAAGACCCGAGTTTGGATCCCTAGTACCTACATAAGACTGGACTTGGTAGTACAGGTTTACAATCCCAGTACTGGGAAGATGAAGATGAAAGGATCACTGGGGCTTGCAGGCCAATACATATGGCAAAATTGGTGAGTCACGGGTACAATGGACAATTCTTTCTAAAAATATCAAGATGGAGTTCAATTGAAGAAGATACTCAGTATCAAACTCTGGCTCTATATGCACACACACATACACCAAACAGACAAATGTACACAAACTCCTGAGAAGTGGAGAAAGGGAGAGAAAGAAGGAGAAAGTAAAGTCCCATACTTATGTATTTTAAATACAAATACAAGCTTATTAGGGCACATTATATATAGCATAGAGTTCAGAATGGTGGAAACATTGTACATTTTTACCTTTGCTGAAGAGTGGTCAGTTCTGAGCCTCATGTTTTACTAGGTATATCAACTGAGTAGCATGTAAACAAAGACTGATGAAGAGGTAACTTCATACAAGTGCTGTACTAAAGGGGGTGTTAATATTCTCCCCCTTAAAACTTGTGGCTAAAGGAAAGCAAAGCCATAGGGGAAACAAAATGAGAACAATGAAAATATCGCCTAGGAGACAGTGGTTAACACAACCAAATTGGATAATGAATACTGCATAGAATCCTCATGATACAATTACTGCATTTACCTCCAAGTTTCAGTTTAAAAACAAATGAGATCAGAGATGTTTGGTCACTAGACCCAAATCACATTTAGGGAATGTCAGTACCTACACTGAAGCCCAAACTCACTTGTCCAACTATATATGCTATTGCTGTCTCTCATTGGCTTTAGGAAGAGGAGTGAGGATCATTATAGAAATTACAGGATTGCTCAAAACACCAGGAGCATGGTTCAGCAAGATGTCTCAGCAGATAAAAGGGTCTGTTCCCAAACCTAGTGACCTGAGTTCAGTTATCAGGGGAGATTTGGCTCCTGCAAGTTGTCCTGTGACATCATAAATGTTCTATAGCATGTCCACACACACATACAGAGAGAGTCAGAGAGAGACAGAGAGAAAGAGAGACAGAGACAGACAGAGACACAGTGACAGAGAAAGACAAACACACACAGGCATAGACACACAGACACAAAGAAAGAGACATACATTCACACACAGAGATACACATGCAGACACACACAGAGAGGGAGAAAGACACATACACACACAAAGAGAGACACACCACATACACACACAAAGAGAGACACACACAGGCACAGACACATACAGAGAGACATACTCCTTCACACATACAGATACACACAGAGAGAGAGAGAGAGAGAGAGAGAGAGAGAGAGAGAGAGAGAGAGAGAGAGAGAGAGAGATACATGAAAAAGAAACACATTATAACACAGAGACACACAAATACAAAAATACATGCACAGATACACAGAGAGGCACATAGATACACAGACACACAAAGAAACACACACATTCTCTCTCTCTCTCTCTCTCTCTCTCTCTCTCTCTCTCTCTCTCTCTCTCTGTCTCTGTCTCTCTGACTGTCTGTCTCTCTCAATAAATATGGAACACAAAAATAAGCTATGAATGAAGAAGAGTTTTAAGGAAAGGGAAGAGGTTAGGGGCTCGGATAAAGAAAAGAAGGGTGTTATGGACTATGCTTACGGAGGTCTCTTGATCCTCAGGCTAACCTGTATGGTCATCTGGGTATAAATTAAAGAACAGGAAGTAGCGAACACATACACAGCTTCATATTGGAAGATAGATTAGTATGGGAAGAAAAAATAGACCAGTGTATGAAGGCCACATGGCACAGCTTCTTATCAAGACCAAAAGAAAACAGAAGTTGAAACATTAGGGATTATACAACTATTATTTACTACTAATTTTCTATTCCGTTTTCCTTTGTTTTTTAAATTATCTTTATCTATTTTTACAGTCCAGTCGTTATCCCCAGTTGGCCCTCTGACAGTTCCTCATCACATTCCTCCTTCCCTACTTCTCCAAGAGAATGTCCCCATCCCCCACCCCCACCCCCACCCCACCCTGACAGGCCTCCACACTCCCTGGTTCCTCAAGTTCCTTGAGGGTTAGGTGCTTCTTCTCTCTTTGAGGTCAGACTAGTCAGTCCTCTGCTGTATATATGTCAGGGGCCTCATAAGTGCTAGTGAATGCTTCCTGACTGGTGACTCAGTGTCTGAGAGATCTCAGGGGTCCAGGTTAATTGAGACTGATGGTCTTCTTATGGAGTCATCACCCCTCCACACACACACACACACAACTTCTCCATTCTTTCCCTAATTCAACCACGGGGTCCCCATTTTCAGTCCATTGGTTGGCTGTAAGTATATGCATCTATTTCAGTCAGCTGCTTGTTGGGCCTCTCAGAGAGCAGTCATGCTAGGTTCCTGTTTATAAGCACACCATAGCATCTGTAATAGTGTCAAGCCTTGGGACCACTCCATGAGATGGATCCTAATTTGGGACTGTCACTGGACCATCTTTCCCTCAATCTCTTCTCCATTTTTGTCTTTGCAGGTCTTTTAGACAGGTATAATATATTCTAAGTATCTTTTCCTTTTTGTACAGTTTTAATTTTAATTAATTTTCCTACTGCCTGTACTACTTCCTAACCATTGAGAAAACAAATGGATGGGTTTGTAGGCGGATGGATGGATGGATGATGGTTGGGTGGATGGGTGGATTGATGGATGAATGGATAGATAGATAGATAGATAGATAGATGAATTGGTAGATGGATGGATGAATTTGTGGATGGATTGGTGAAAAGAAATCTTACATGAGTTCCTACGAATTTCTTTGGACTATCAACTCTAGTTCTTATTTTTCATGTTGTGTGACATTTGGTAAATTACAGATCTTGAAGCTCTGTCATATACACAGATAACTACTAATAGTCTGTGGTGACAAAGTCAGATAAAGAAAGATAATTTTTATCTTTTAATTATTTCATTTAATTTTTGAGATGATAGTAAAATTACACACTTATCTCTTCTTTTTCCTCCCTCCAAACCTTCCCACATACTCCTCAATGTTCTCTTTCAAAAGCATGGCTTGTATGTCTGTTAATTGTTTTACACACACACACACACAATTCAATACAAACTTCTGAGTCTGGATAATGTTACTTGTGTGTAGATTTTAAGCCTGGCCATTTGGTGTTAGAATTTAGAAATTGAAAAGTCACATGACAAAACAAGTACATGAAAGAGAAAAATGTTCATTATCACTGCCCATGGGAAAAAACACAAGTTAATAACCACATATCAACATCAGAATTTAGTTGTATGTCTCAGAAGGGCTAAAACTAAACTTGGTGAAACTGGTAAGTATTGATGAAGATGAAAACGAATTGTATCAGTGATGACCCCATTTTTCAGCGAATTGTGTCACTCACACATTGCTGGTAGGAATGTAAAGTCAGTTAAGAGAATCCATCCGTATACCTCCAGCATTCAGAAGTAGAGGCAAGAAGATATTGTCTCTATTTGGGATTAAAGATGTGTGGTAAGGGTTGTATTCCAACCAAAGCAATTAGAGGTGTGTCCTAAGGGCTTACTTAGGTTAGTCTAGGCTTCACAGTAAGACCCTGCCTCAAAAACTAAACGCAAAAGAGATGAAAGATGCAAAAATGATACAGCCACTCTGGAAAACATATTGAAAGCTTCCTCTTTAAAGCTAAACAGGAAAATGATTTTAGTACCTTAGACTACTCCTGAGTACTTATCTCAGAGAAATAAAAACATGTTAATATAAGGAACTGTGAAGAGAGCCTACGTTAGACCCATGCAGGCTTCCTGGTTGGTGGATTAGTCTCTGTGGGCTTCTATGAGCCCAGCTTAGCTGCCTCTGTGGGTTTTCTTATGTTGTGGATGCCTCTGATTCCTGTAATCCTTTTGCTCCTCTTTCATAGGGCTTCCTGAGCTCTGCCTAAGTCTATCTGTGGCTCTCTGCATCTATTTCCACTAGCGGTTGCATGAAGCCTCCTTGATGATAATTTTGGTTAGGCAAACAAACTATGAGTAAGGCAGAACATCATTTGGCATAATTTCATTGACATTTTCCCCTGGTCATGTTTGGTTCTTTCCCTAGGTCTCTGGGACATCCAGCCTCTGGGTCCTGGGCCTCCATACAGTGTCAGGGGTCGGCTCCCTTTCATGGCATGGGTCACAAGCTTGGCACCTCAGTAACTTTGTAGGCAGGACAAATTGTACAACAAAGGTTATGTTTGGTAATGTCCCAAGGGTGGCTGTGTTGGTGTCCCAATCCCTTCCCTGGAAATCTGTCTGTTGTGGTTATAGAAAATGACCAGTTAAGGCTCCTATTCCTGTGGAACTCCTAAAAGTAGGAACAGGTACTGTCTCCAACTCTTTTGCCAGCTGTTGGGACTCCTTTTCTCATGCTGAGTTGCCTTATCCTGCCTGAGTATAAGAGGAGATGCCCTGTCTTACTGCAACTTGATATGCCATGTTTGGTTGACATTCATGAAATGCTTACCCTTTTCTGAATAGAAATGGAAGAGCAGTGAATGGGGGGATAGAGGAAAATTGGGGGAGGATTATAATAATATTTAATAATGATAATTGTAAAGAAAAGGGAATTAGCAGGAATAAGAGAGACCAAAGAGAAAGTTACAAGGTATATGTGTGAATATGGTCAAATATGTTTATGTACAAATATAAAAATACCACAATAAAACACCTTATGCGTAATTAATATATGCTAATAAAACCTTTTTTAAATCTGTTATAAGAAGGAAAGAAACTGCAAAATATTTCTAGCATCTTATTCATATCATCTAAGAACCAAAATCACCCAATATCCTATGTGTGTAGCTACTGTAAGTCTAGTGTAAGGCTGTCACAGAATTCTACTCAGCAGTGACAATGAATAAGGATAGATACAAGAACTATATGACTTCAGAGGGAATGTTGCCAAAGGCAAGCATACACACTACATGATTATACTTACATGGCAATCCTGGAATGATAAAATTAAGTAGAAGATGTAGGTATGACTAGAAAATTAAAGGATTTAAATAAGGGATGAAAGCAGGAGAAAGTAGCTATGCTCATGAAAAATAAATATCATCAGGGATCTTTATCTAGATGGCAATGTTCTCACCTCTGGTTTTTAACAAGTTAAACAACTGCAGAAAAATAAAATATGGACATTGTGAACATATGATACACAGTCATAAGTAGGTGTAAATATGAAAGATTGTTTCTAGTTTCTGCATCTGGAATTCTAAAGTGCTGTGAAGGGTAGATAGTATTACCAAGCTTTGTTTCATACAACTACATGTACATTTACAATTTATTTAAAATAAATACTTTAATGAAAAATAAATAAAGTATCTGAAATAACAATGAACCTCCACATAAAAAATATTATAATTTTCTACTCTATTTCTGCTTTCTCATTCTGGACAGAGAACCACACGTGGTTTTGTGGGTGAAAGAAGATGCTCAGTGGGTGACACACAGTAGGACTCAGTGACTGTAAGTCATCAAGGAAAGCAAAGATGTTCTCACGCCTATGCAACATCTCAAATGTGAATGAGACCTTGATTTCTTAGTGCCTCTTCTGGGTTGAACAAATGAGCCTAAGGAGACCCTGCAATTCACAAGCTGCTCCTTGGTTTGGCTTGTTTGTTCGTTTGTTTGCTTTTGCTTGTGTTTTGTTTTAAGACTTCTAGTGTGTTGACTCCTGGAGAAAGATAGAGGTACACAACAGAAAAGCATGGGCTAACTGAGAGCAGGACGAAGAACACGCTCTGGAAGCTTCCAACTTTCCTCTACCCTACTCAGCCCTATGGCTTGACTCCTTGGTTAACTTGCTTGCCTACTTGTTGATTGATAAGAGAGGGAAACATATAAAGAAGAGAAATACTTATTATCGTGCCTTTATGCTTTGTTGATAATGAATGTGTGTTGTCTCACATGCCACATTTTTTAAGCTACATCCTCCGTGGACACATTTACATGGTCAAAGAGAATGAGAGGCCCCTGCTTGAGAGGGGAAGCACAGCTTGTTTGCATATCATTCTCTTCAATGCCTGTGGGCCTATGCAAATGATAAAAGGAGTCCATGCATCCATATGTTTCCAATTTTTTGCCCGTGTTGTCTTAAAAGCACCAAATTAGAGTCATTTCTCCTCTTTTGAAATGGCCCACCCTAAGAAGAATGAGAAAGAACAGAATAGAAAAATCTTAATAATGCAGGAGCAGAGCCAGCGCTTGGGTGCAAGCGAGCTATTGTGGCCAGTCTCTGTGGTACACACCCCACAGAAAGGCCTGCAGCCTGCCAAGCTGCTTCTCTAGGAGCAGATTGGCTAGAGAATGCTGGGGAGCCACTGGCACCAGGAAGGATCTCCGTTTCCTTTCTCTTCCTCTTGAGGTGACCATTTCCCCAAGGCCTGGCAACCAGGGAAATTTGCCATCTTGAAATAAAAAGCACCTAGACCTGGCTGATATTTTTACCAACCTGAATTTCCAAAATGAGTTCTTTGGGAAGATAAAGACCAAATAAAGCAGGCAGTCACCTTCGAAATTGCTTTCTTCGCTATGGTTTGTAAAGTAGGTTACAGAGAGCACCGGTGAAAGAGGCTGAGTTTAGTCTAACAACGCAGACTGCTTTGGGATTGGATCGGGTCCACACTGGAGCATGATATTTGCAACACCTGTCAGTAATTTAATCTCAGATCCTTTCTTTCCTCAGCATTCAGCTCAGGGACTCTGGCCGCTCACATGTCAGCCATGGTGAACACTGTCCTGGGTGCTGAAGTTTCATAGCCTCGGTTCTGTTTTTAAATGAACTGCTTGTCCTGGGGGCAGAAGCTTGGGGTAGAATTTTCTCTCCAAAAACACAGAGTGGGGTGCATACATTTTCCCAACTAAGATTTCCAGAGGAGGTTAAAAATTTCGTAGCTTAGACATGAAGAGTGTGAAGGCATTAGTGACAAGGATTTAAGGAGGGCAGAGGAGGAGATGAGAAGAGACCAACCAGAATAAAAAGAAGGACTTATTCCAGAGCAGTGTTGCTAAACTTAAGGTCACCGTGCATGTGTCCCTCAAATATATGGAAATTTGAGGAATGTTTTGGTTCTTTCAATAGGGGTAAATAGATGGGTTAGATGTTTCCAAAAATCAAACAACACGCAGGACTTTCTCACAACAGAGACTAAGTCTCGAAACTAAATTTTGAGAAGCCCTGGGTTAGAATTACGTCTTCAGGAAGGCTCTATTCACAGCCCTGACCATTTTTTTTTTTTTTTTTTACCAAGCATGTATTCTTAGGTTTTCAAAGGAGTTACAGTGTGACTTCCCTGTGACATGGTTAGGCACAGAGGTATTCATCTCACATTTTTTTTAGAAGCTAAAGAGGTAAAAAAGAGAGGGATATTAAAACAAATATTACTGACATGTCATCAAAATCCCATATGCTGGTGTCTTCACTATCTTGAATTGTTGGTCATTGTATCCTCTTACTTCTTCTCACTCCATGGGCTGCCTTGTTTTCAATCATTGCTTTCTGAGAAATACATCCAAGATATACTGGAGACTTTATAAAAAAAAAAAAAAACACCAACAAAAAATTTCAGATTACTAGAACTTATAAAAGCACAATTATCCAAATAAAGTGAATGGAGATAAAGATCCTTGGATTTTATTTGAAAGCTCTCATCACTTTGGTCATATTATCTGCATTCAGATATTGACAAATGGGTCCAGGTTTATACCTCCACTTATGTCCTATTACTATACAGAGGAAAGTGTGTCATAAGGATTCTGACTGCCATTAAGAACAGTATGTGGGAAGTGCTGATAGTGAAGCCCAGTGACTTGTCAGGTCTGGGTGTTACATGTGATGTAAAATCCTCCTTTCATATATGCTATCTTGACAATCCATACAAGCCTTAAACAAAAGAAAAAAATCAGTTTTGGAAAATCTTCTTACAAAGCGAGTATTTAATATCCTAGGCATATATTTGGTTAATGTAATCTAGTATATGCATAGGCATTTGCTAAATGCTGACAGCATTGGATAGCACTTAATTTAACTAGTGCATATTTATAAAATTAATGACATAACATTTACCATCCCTCCTAACTTTAAGAGTGGATGATGGTATTTGATCCTGTGGGACTGCATGGTTATTAAGCCCAGAATTAAATACAAAACTAATTTCAAATTTTACAGAAGTGACAAAGAGAGATGAATATAGGAGCCCAAACTGTACAGTAAATGTTGGAACTTAATGAGAATAAATTGAAACAAGCAAAAATGATCCAGGTCCTCTTCCTTACATATCAGTTTGGGTTTTATTTTTATATGGCCTCTGATTATTTTTATGACAATAAAAGGTTACAAAATTCTTAATTCTGCCATCTGTATGTGTGTTCCATCTCCAGATTAATATATTTACCAGAGGTGACATGTCTCATTCTAACTGGCTGGCATACAACATATATGGATCTTAGAAAGAGAAAACTGATTTTCTGTGTTTCCAGTGAGGGAGATGAATTTTAATATACCATTATTAAAAACATTATGATGGATTATAGATCACAACTCTTTGTTGTTGGTATTTGTAATGGTGTCAGCAACAATTATGTGTAGCAAGTGACTACCATGGCATTTCCCAAGTTTTATGTGACTTTCTTATTTTTAAAATTTAACCACAATTGCAGGTCAATGTGTTCCTGTCCCAGGACTAAGCCAAACGGTCCTTATATCCTTTGTACTGATTTTTTTTATTATGTATTTTCCTCAATTACATTTCCAATGCTATCCCAAAAGTCCCCCATACTCCCTCCCCCACTTCCCTACCCACCCATTCCCATTCTTTTGGCCCTGGCATTCCCCTGTATTGGGGCATATAAAGTTTGCAAGTCCAATGGGCCTCTCTTTCCAGTGATGGCCGACTAGGCCATCTTTCGATACATATGCAGCTAGAGACAAGAGCTTCGGGGTTCTGGTTAGTTCATCATGTTGTTCCCCCTATAGGGTTGCAGATCCCTTTGTTCTGAATTAATGGAGTTCTGAATATTCTCTAAGTGGACAACTAAATGAAAGTCAGACATGTCTACATCATCAGTTTGAGGCTGATATCCAGCCCTCTCATTATAGAAACAGTTGGAAAGAAATGTTTTATGTTCTAAGAATTGCTAAGAGACAATTTTAATAGTTTAAAATCACACCATAATCCCTGATTTTTGAACATATCAGTGATGGCCATAGAATTTGTCTGATGGAGATTCTTTGGCTTTCTAAGGAAGGGTTTGAGACCCTGTGTGGTCTTACTTTGACAAGTTTTTGTTGCCTTTGTTATGGATATAAGAATGCTGCAGCATCACACTCTAAACTAGCCTGGAACTCATGATGTAACCCAGCATGACCCTGAATTCACAGCACTACTCCTGCCTCAGTTTGCCAAGTGCGGGTGCACACAAGACAATTTCTACTGATTCAGGAGAGGTTGTGAAAAAGAGACTGTGTTTGTTCAGGTTTCTGGACTGGACAGAGGCTGGGCTATTTTTCTTGATGTTGGTAGATCTACAAGTTGTTTGCTCAGAAGGCCCCAAGAATTGTAAAGATTTCAATGGCAACCCTTTTGTTCACAGTTTTTCTTCTTGTTGTTGTTTTGTTTTGCTGTTTTATTTTACAAGTTTCTTTCCTTCCTCTCCAAAACACAGCACCATGTTGGAAATGTCTGGCTAATCACAGTGAAAGGCTTCAGAAGGAACAACATTTGCCACAGATGGGACTTTGCTCTAGATAATTAATGACATTGAAACTTGCCTTGGTCTTTTCTTTCAGGATTGGGCAAACTAAAATGTGTTAATAAAGTGTCTTTAGTAAAAATAAGAAACATTATCAATCCTGCTTTAGAAATATAGATAGGGAAGTCTCAAAGAAAGTACTGTTTTAGAAGAAAGGGGATAGAGGATGCAGGCTTCAAGCACCGAGTGCCACAAAAGAGACTTTGATCAAAATTAACTTGGCTTTTCTTTCCATCAAAATTTCCACTGAAGCCAGTGCCTCCGGCTTTAGCTCCAGCCCCCATGGGAGTTATTCCCATTGCCTGACTTTCAGAGAACTAGATGAAGCAAGAAAACCTGACAGAGGAGGGAGGATGAAGCTGTCTTCTGATCCTATGTGTTTTACAAACGGACAGTAGCCCTGAACCCCGTTAGCTCCGTGTCATTTTGTAGACTTCCTTCACCCATCTGTGCATATCAAGACCTCCAGATTCCATTCCCAGGTATCCATTTGAAAAGTCACCTGTCTTTATGTCTCAGTCTCCACTTTTTGTCATGCTTAAAACAAATACTTTTTAAAAGGTTTGTGTACAGATACTCACAAGCACAGGACTGGATGGGGTAGGGGTGGGGGGTGGCTTATGATATTCAGGCTGAATCTGCCCAGAATTTAGTAGGTAAACTGCCATGCTGAAGAAAGCTATACAATGTTTAAAATTGTTCATATGTTTTCTTATCCTGCTAATGTTTCTTTCGGGAGGTTGTGAAGAAAATGATACAGGAGTGCATTGTTTCTTTGTTTTTCCATACAGCTAGAATAGCAACTTTTTGTTTTGTTTGAAGGACTAATCTGGTTATTAAGGGGAGCTAGACATCCCTGGCTCCTAACAAGAACATAAAGTGAAATGATCAAGGTGGTGCCCGACTGGCTGATGACTTCATACACCGTGTCCCGGCTCACTGACCCACAAATCTCCTTTGATATGCCAGGCAGGAGAAAGAGCTTGAAAGGATCAGGAGGAGAAGGGCCGCGATGAAGCCATCATGTGACAAGAATCCCAAGCACGAGCTGGAGGAGAGCTGGAGCTTGGCAGCTGATAGAGACATCGTCAGAGCCACAGGAGTGACCTGCGCAGGCAGGCGGTGGGGACCACCGAGGATGCGTCCGGCGCGGGCCAGGCAGAGCCGGCAAGCAATCTTCGCTAAATTAAAGAAATCTCCATGGAAATTAGCATGAAACATTTTCTAATCTCCTGCTTTTCACTGTCGACAAGGGTCATTGGTTTACTTTCCCTCTTATTTTATTATTCCCCAGCCACTTCCTGGCATCTTCATACCTGTCACTGGCCTGGGCTAGGCAGCATGTCCACACTGCCGCCCGTCTTGGGTTCTTAACCCTCCTGGATCTTGCCACAGACCACAACAAAGGGTATTGTGATTATTGTCATTGTTCCTGCTGTAATCGAGAGCACTACGTTCTAGTAGAGATTTCCTCTATCACCTTCTTGCATGGTGCAAGCTTCCCTGATTCTCAGAAATGTTGCCATCGCCCTGCCGTTTCTACTCTACCAAATCCTGCGGCGGCCTGTCAGAGTGCTCTTTGTGGCTGAGGTAGTCAAGAGGATGGGGTGCCACCCACCCTGACTGCTGCTAACATGCCATTTACTGTATTGCTCACAACTGGGCAGGGAGGGGGCACAGAATGACACAGAGCTGAGGAGTCAGGGCGGGGGTAGGGGAAGCTAGAGATAGTGTATATGTGATTGCTTGTGTGCAGGCTTTGACTCAGTAGTCAAATGGAAACAGTATGTCTTTATGAGGCTGTGTTGAGTATTACAGTATTTTGAAGAAATGATATTTTATTCACAATAGATGTCCAGAAATAGATTGGCACATACTTTGCAATAATTAAAAACCAACTGATGTAAAATATTAAGATGTGAAAAATACTTATTTAAGTCCCTTTTTCATTAAAATCTCTGTATCATGACTCAATTTTTATAAAGTACACTAAATGCAGGGCAGGGGGTTAAATTAATATATTAAATACAAACACCTGCTAGATAACTGTATAGACACTATCTCAGTTTGTATGACATCTTATCTGTGGAGGATTGTCTGGTTTTTGGCATCTATTCATTTTGTGGCCAGCCTATCAGTTCATTACTTAGGAAAGAAGTCTTCTGTTGCCATCAAATGCCTCTGGGTTAGTTCAATTTTTGTTCTGCAAGCTTGGAATTGATCTTCTGAAGTCTGAGTTAAATACTGCTCTGTTTCATGAAAGGAAAGTTGCAGAGATTAAAGGAGCTTACCACACACTCACTGTACCTTCACTGGGAACTCCTGATGTGACATAGATGATGTTCATTCTGTGAATGAGAAAAAGGGACAGGAAGCATAAATAACTTTGCCAAGGTCCCAAAGATTCTCAAAATTATCATTGTGTTAGTTTGGATATTTATGAGCTGAAGTGTGAGAACTTAATGCATATGTGTGTAATGTGTGCTGAACGAATTAGAGAATGCTTCCGCTTCCTTCTCATTCTTTTGTGTTTCAAGCTTAAAGTTTCTCTCATCTACTTATCTACAGAATACATAATAACTGGTTTTGTTAACACATTGTAGAGCAAAGACCTAGAAGAGGTTAACACACCTTGGCATCTGTGTAGCACTGCCACAATGCTGGGAGGTAACTAACTGCCACTCCAAAGCTGTCAACATTGTCAGGCTGAGCTTGACATATGCAGACCTTGAGAGCATGATTTAGTAATATATATACATATATATATATATATGTATGTATAATTTGTGAAAATTTAAAGATCTTAGAACTCTTATAAGTGACTTGGAAAATATATACAGAAAATATAGTACATGTTGAAACAATATGTAAAATGAGAAATTGTGTGTGGACATGCATGACTTTGTATGTATGTTATGGTTGTAGACCCAGGTCCCCATACTTGCAGGAAATCTTTCCCAGTCCCACACCTAAAATTACCATTTCCCCCTTGAGAAAGGCAAATATTGCTGGTTGGAAGTACAGGTATCAAAGTACTTCCCATAGGAGAATATTTATCAAAACATATCCTTTGCAGTGACAGATCGTATATTTCTGGAGTGTGACCAGTTCACAGCTTGAGTGACATGTGCTTTGTGTTTATTTATTTGTTTCTTGTTACAAACCTGAGTATCAAACCCAAGGCCTTGTGTGCTAAGCAAGCACTGGGCTACATCCCTACATCCTATGTGTCTGTTTTATGTTAAGAATAACAAATAATTTTATCCTACCTTCTTTCAAGCGGAACAAAATTACAACAAAGCAAAAGCTCCAAGGTGAGAGACATTAGCCACAGTTAGCTAAAACCGAAGAAAATGAGTCTTTCAGAACAAACACTCAGAATATGTAAGGGGAATCTCAAGGAAAAATAAACAAACACAAATCTCCACAACACGTATACATTGTTTTAGAAGAGATTTCAAAGCAAAAACAAATCTCGACACCCAACACAGAGTTGCTCTCTGACCATGAGAAGTCATAGTGTTAACTAGTTACAGGCGAATCACTGGGAAATCTAGTGAGGGCATACAGGGGATAAATGCCAATGGGTTGATCTAAACAATCACCTGACTATTCGTTCTGATTATACTGATTTTAGTTCCTAGACAAGGCAATAACTCCATGGTATATGTGTGAATAGCTACTGATAGCAACTATGTATCTTCTAGTGTGCTAAAAAGTTCTGTATACCAGGATACTGCTTCCTGCTGAGATCAGCTGTATTGGCTGTAGTTGATGGTCCAGTCTCTATCACGATAAAAACACTTCGTGGGCACTCAATTGCCTAGATAATATTTTCCTGGTATATTATTTCTGAAGGACTCATATCCATTCCACTTTGGTTCATTTGGATACATAGATGAACCTCATATTTCTGGTTTCCAAGCATCACCTTGAAGGGGGGTTTTAACGAGGAAGCATTTACAAAGATAGATGGGCATTATTGAGTCACTTTCCAGACAGAAAAGGCAGGGATATCAAGAGACCATGAACCTTGACAATTCTGTTTTGCTGCAACCACCATTGTCCCTGTATGGAACAACACAATATTTAAATGTTCTAAGATTATTCAACTGGGAAGGATGAGATAGAAAGGTTAGTTTTACCAATATAATCTGGAAAACATTTGTTTAAACATATGAGTTATTTCTTTATTGAGGTTTTAAGAGAATTTTTAGTGCTCTCTGGGGTGCATGGTAGGGCAGCAACTGGATGATGATCTGGGGAGGGCAAAAGGAACTCTTGTTAAAGGAGAGAATGGAGGAGACTGGTAGATTCAGAGAGAATTCGAAGGGTGATATGGGAGCCTAGTGCACAGGAAACATCAAAAACATATGAAGGTGAACCTAATGAAGTCTTCTGGGCTGTTGCGAAAACAATGGGTTGCTCTCCATAAACAAGGTTTCATTCTGGCTAAAAAGGAAACATAAACACCAAACCAGCCACAAAAACCTTTGTTTTACAATCTGCCCTGCCTGCAAACCATCCTAAGGAGAGTGTGCCACAAAGCCTGAGGGAATGACCAACCGATGTCAGATTTGACTTAAGGACAACTCCATGATATGAAACTGATACCCAACCAAGAACCAGAGACTAGATAACACAGAGACCTAGGATAAACCAGACACTATTGTTATAAATATTTTTTAGAAAGTAAGAAAAAGTAACATAAAATGATTTCTACTGATTAAATGCTATACTCATAGATCAGCAACCGATTCAGCCATTATTAGAAAAGCATCCTTCTGCAGCAAATGGGAGCAAATACAAAGACCCACAGCTAGATACTATAGAGAAAGAGAACATCTTTGGAACACTCAGCTCTAAACTGGATATCTTTGTTAAATCCTCCCACTCAGAGCTCCGGGAACCTTGAAGAAGAGAAAACAAAAGAGTGTAACAGCAAAAAGGGATGGAAGATACAAGGAGAATAAGGTCATCTAAATCAACTGAGGCAAGCTCATATGATCTTATAGAGATTGAATCAGCATTCACTGGGCCTACGTGGGTCTATTCCAGGTCTTCTGCACCTACAATGTGGCTTTCAATTTAGCATTTTTATGGGACTCTAGAATGTGTGAATGAGTGAGTCTCTCATTCTGTGCATTATCCTGGTGTTGCTTTCCTCTGTTGCTTTTCTTATCCAGGCTCAGTGTGATGGCTTTTGTGTTATCTTATCTTGTCATGTTTGGTTACTAGCTCTTAGAGGCCTGTTCTTCTCTCATGAGAGACAGAAATGTAGTGGAATTGGATGAGAGGAGGTGGGGATGGGTTACAAGAAGTTGTAGGGGAAAAACATGAGAAAATCTGATTTTAATAAGAGGGGTGCTAGGATGTTTTCTGACCATAGTTATCTTCAAGTAACTGAGACAATACAAATGAAAACGCAGCACACATAAGTGTGGATGGAAGGAGAGGGTTGGTTGTCATATGACTGATGTACCTCCAAGTGTTGCATCCTCACACAAAAATCTAAACACTGCGAAAAAATAAACAGGGTAAGTGCAAGTTATCAGGAAGGTTCCCAAGTGAGTCCACTTAGGACTCTGCAAAAATAGCTCAGACAGAAGCTTGCTTCTCTTAACTTATTTTGTTTCTGTTTTGAAATAGGATGGTTTCATTATGGAACCCAGGGTAGCCTACCCTGTATGATCCTTCTGCGTCAACCTACAAAGTATATAACATAAAGAATTATATCTTGGATACAAGGGCGTGCCATCATGTCCAGTCCTGCAAGCTTACATCTGAGCCAATCCCAGCAACAGAGTCCCACTCTCTCCAGATCAACCAGTGTTTTCTTCCTTGCCTGGAAGTGGGGGGGGGGGTCCAGTTTCTCTTGAAGTATTTAGATCCAGAAAGAAAGCAAAGATGAGTAGGAATGTGCTCAGAATATGAACACTACTTTATGCAATAGAGATTATTTTTTAAAAACATGAAATGTTTGTCTAACTGAGATCCAACCTGATAAATGTGATATTTTTGTCAAAATTTTCAGAAAGTTTTAATGATTCAGCTTCCCTCAAGGCTGACACAATGCATCCAACTGATGATATTTGTGATGGCAATCATTGTCTAATATTCAGAGTTCAGAATATATCTATTAACTAAGAGCCCTTCCTCACTTCCTCTTTTCCCATACTTCTATTCCATTTTCCACTCATTATGACTTATGCTGACTAGTTTTATGTAAATGTGGGAAAAAAACTATAGTCATCTTCTAAGAAGGAACACACATTGAGGAAGTGTCCTATACTACCAGAATGCTGCTACCCCTGGGTTTCTGGTTTTGGGTTCCTTATGAAAGCAGGCTGATCAGGCCACAAGGATCAAGCCAATAAGCAGCACCCCTCCATGGCCCCTACATCTGTTTCTGCCTTTGAGTTTTTTGGCCTGCTTAAATTCCTGTCCTGATGGCCTTCGGTGACAGAATGCCATCTGAAAGTATAGTCAAAATAAACCCTTTAATCCTCAAGCTTCCTTTGGTTGTAGTGTCTCAGCACAGCAACAGAAATCCTAAGACAGCTACTTTTCACTCTTAAAAAATATAGAACTATTATTATATAGTTGTACAACACAGGTATACAAATCAATGATTTATTAATAATAAACTGTAAAGAAACCTATCTGAAAATTCTATAGAATAATATAACTTTACCACTTTTTAAAAATGGAAGCAAAGTTGCATACTAATGAGATGCATGGGATTGTTTATTTTAACAGAAAGAGTCAAATCTTGGCTGAATATTTACACTGCAAACAAAGAACATCATCAATAATTTTCAGAGTGGACGCATGTGTCATCCTGCAATCGTCAGTGCTGAGAAAGCTGTTTCACATACACCACAGCACAGAGAGCAGAAGTGTGGACATAGATACCTTTGAGAAGTTGAGGGACTCCTTCTTCATCCTTAACCAAAATTCTTTGAATGTTTTTGCTTTCTTATTTGTTTATTATTATGAGATCAAAGTCAGCAACCCAAGTGACCATTTCTTGAAGTCAAACATTGCAACCTAGTGTAATCCAGAGATAAACTCCTTATTTCGGGCTTATGTGCTGAGGAATGGCTCTGGAAGGATAACAACATTCTTGGTTCTCTGTAATTAAAAACACTATGTTGATGTAAGAGCAGAAAACATAATATGTACAGTAAAAGCACTCTAGGGTTGCCACTGAAAATAGCCAGGAATCTGAGCAGAATATGCCAGGTACCTTTGCCCCTGCCTATGTCCCCTGTGGCATGAGTGTGAAAGGAGAGAGTGTAGAGACATGGCTGTCAGGGACTCACACGATGCAGCTTGCCCATCATTCGCAGAAACACCTTAGATCCATTACATATTTAAGTTCAAATTCATTTTTAGTCATATTGTACATTCAGAAAAATCTACCGTTGCCATTTTTTTCCACAAACCACTCCTTCACTTACAATATCCTATAAGGTGTCATAATCCAGTTTGGGAAGCTAGGTATTAAATACTGTGAAAATAAGGACTGACAAAATAGCCCAGCTAATAAAGATGATTGCTAGCAGAAGATGTAAGACTGAAGATCTGAGTCCAATTTCATGTAAACGTGGAAAGAGAGCACTAAGTCCACAAAACTGATTTGTGATCTACACAGATAAAATGTGGCACACGTGTTGCCGCCTCCATCACACATATATGCCTATCAAATGAATAATGATGATAAATAAATGTTTAACGAAAAATGTGAATATGTGTAAAAGCAAATTCATGTGTGTGTGTGTGTGTGTGTGTGTGCTTGTGCAGTGCATGCACACGGTGCACATGCTCATATGCACACAGGACTGCTTGCCCAAGAGCTATTTCTCTGATTTTTTGTCTTAAAAGGAATAAAACAATTTATATGAAAGTGATCAATATGAAAAGACACATCCGGAGAATCAGAGTATAATGTGTCAGAGAGAATTAGTATGCCAGGAACTCAAATGCCATAAAGACAGAAGACCCAACTTCATGAGGGACTCATTAGCAGTCAGACATAGCACATTGTCCAGTCAGACATACGCTGTCTATGCCAGGCATTCTTGATGCTATCTTAATGAATAGAGGAAGAACTCATTTTGAATCTATAAAGTTTAGCACCAAGTTGAATAATTACACTGACAGTTGGAAAAAAAGGCTCTTGAATTTTCCATGTTCCTTTCTCATATAAAAGCATTATTTCTCTCCCAAATCTTCCTGCTGACACCCAACCATTGTACTCTATATCAAATACATAGATAAAAATATTAATTTCCCCCATGTCTGTGCTAGTCTATGAATGCTCATGTTTATTTATAGTTACACTGGTTCTTTTGGGCTGAAATCTGCCTTAGGAGGAGGTTCCAGTGTCTTCATCTTCAGGCTACGACAGACATAACATGGTGTCACATCCAGAAAGGTGCTTTGTGAGCTATATCAGAAATTTAATTATGAAAGGTAAATTCAGAATGAATTTCATATTTCTCTGTGTTAACTAAGAAGTGATGGACCAGTCAGAGAGAAAGACTGTTACAGAAAAAAAAATGGCATCTTATTATTGCTTTCTCATAGATACCAAGAGTAGATTTTAGTTTATAGACAAGAAAGAAAAGAAAAGAATATAAGAAAAATTGCACTATCATGACTAGGAGTACCTTGATGTTTCATTGCATACATGAGTTGTGGTTTTTGTAAGTAATATGCATTGTGCATTGGGTTTCTATTATTCAATTATTCAAAATTAAATTAAGCCCAAAATACATGATAAACAGTTGACAAGCAGTTTTTAATTTTTTGTTTTTTAATTTTTTTTTGCAAGTTTGAGGATCTGAGCTCTGATCTGCAGAATCCATGGAAATGCCAGACATCAAAGTCAGTGTGCCTGTGATTCCATCACTAGGAACAAGGAGTCTGGAGACTCCCAGGTATTCACTGGCCACCCAAGCTAGCTGAAACTGACAATATCAAGATCATTCAAAGAGACTGTCTGAAAAACTAAGGTGGCATGTGATAGAAAAAAAAAAAAAAACAAAATCAACTTTGACCTTCACACAAAAAGGAGAACACTGGTACATACACCACACACACACACACACACACACACACACACACACACACACACATAAACACACTCACACACATGCCAGAGAAAGACAGAGAGAGGAGAGAGGGAAAGAGAGGGAGAGAGAGAAGAGAGATTAAATAGAGATAGAGACAGAGAGACAGATAGCAAGAGCGTTTTGTAAAACAAAACAAAACATAAGATCTGATAGGCTAAATTAAATTGTCTTTGTCAAACTAATCACTATATATAATGGACATAAACCAATAAAGTTAAACTTAAAATATGATTAAGTAGTTGTTAACAAAATGTGCTGTGTTATCTGCATCAAGAAGGCAAACAAACCCATTCTATTTAACAGACCTTTGAGGACGTCTTTGAGCTTGCATCCTTTGCAAGATTGTAGAAAACAGCAAGGGATCAGGAAGCTGTGCCCAGATGATGAGTAAGAAGTAGACAAGGTTTTCAGCATAGAAAAAGTTTGTGTAGGAAATTATTCAGGACTCTTTGCCCAACGGCTCTGTGAGAACAGTTTCTAAAGCTGAGACATCTCAGAAACACTTCTGAAACCACAGTAACTTATTTCCAAAACGCCCCAGGGTCTTGATATCTGTCTGTCAGGTAGTGGAGCCCAGAACCAAACCTCCATTTTGATGGTCAAGAACTGAGAAGAAAGACATGATCCCATCTATTGTTGAAATGAATAAGAAAACAAAACACCACCAGCAGCAGCAGCAACACCAGCACCACCAGCACCACCAGCACCACCAGCACCACCAGCATCAGCAGCAGCACCAGCACCAGCATCAACACCACCACAGCACCACCACCACCAACAACAACACTGGCC
This sequence comes from Mus caroli, assembly GCF_978045245.1. Classification (NCBI taxonomy): domain Eukaryota; kingdom Metazoa; phylum Chordata; class Mammalia; order Rodentia; family Muridae; genus Mus; species Mus caroli. Next base: position 77,150,788 of record NW_028227263.1, on the reverse strand, counting down.
TAATGATAAGCTTTCCCCAGGGACAAAGGGACAAACAGGTTTTGAAAACTGAGAAATTAAGACAAGGCCACCACTGCCTGTTATCTATTTAAATACTTTTTCCAACATTGAAAAACTTTGTAAACATTTTTATTAGTTATTTAAGAATTTCAAAAGGTGTATTTTGAAAGTACCCACCCCTGTCTTCCAGCTACTCCAAGATTCAGAACCCCTTCGATACCCACACACTTTTCTGTTTTCTTTAATTTTTGAAGTCCATCAAGTACAGTTCGCACTGCCCATCTACTCTTTACGGAGTGGCCTTCTGCTGTAGTGTGGGTAGTGTGGTCACCGTACGAGGGACAACATCCTTAACTAAAACTGGCTCTGTATCCCAGCAGCTACTAATTGCCAATAGCTATTCATCTAAGGGCAGAAATTCATGTCTAACTCCACCTATATGTTGGGATATTGTCTGGCTGGAGCTTGATCATGTTTTGTGCATGCTGTAATAGTCACTATGAGTTTCTATGTGCAAATGCACTGCTGTGTACATGAGTCATTCATCATCTCTGGCTCTTACAACTTCCTACCATCATCTTCTCTGATGATTTCTAACCCTTGAGATGGGAGGATTATGATATAAATGTCCTAGTTGGTACTGAAAATTTGAATCTTTTCTCTGTTATTTTACTAGTTGCTGCTCTTCATATTAATCACATCTATTAGTGCATTGCTTAATTCTCTAACAAGGATTAAGCAATGCACTAATCTATATAGTAAGATGCCATTAGGAGTCATTTTAATTCTTTTTAGGAGAATAATAGTAATAGGTTCTCCCCTAAGGTCTATGACCTATCAGGGCAAGATTCTTAACCCTAAAAATAGTGTGAGGTATGAGTTTTATCTCGTTTATCTGGCCTTATATCAAACCAGATGGTGGTTTGTTACTCTTATGGTTATTCCTGTCTCTGTTGCACTAGACATTACTCCTGGGTCACAACAAGGGAAGACACAGGACTACCTTTCTCCTGTAGTAGCATGCATCGCACCTTCTAGAACTGTGTAAGTTAATAAGTAGGGATAAAGTTTCCAGTTCTACATCAGTACTACCTTAACTTCTCCATGTTCTATGATTCAAGTATCTTCAACAATATGATCTTATCTACAAAGTCAGATGGCTATCCAAGAGATTTAGGAATAACCTTTAATATTTAGAGGTCTATGTGAGCTTAGTGGCCAAGAGCCCAAAAGGAGGTAATGTCTTTCCAAAGCTGAGCTCTTCATTTGTTAGCCTGTGGTGTTTAATATGGGCATTGTGGTGCACTATTGGATGTGTGTGTGTGTATGTGTGTGTGTGTACATATGGAATACATATATGAAATCTATGACTGTAGTAGACATTTGTATGAATTTTTAAAAGGTACTTAGTATTACTTATCTCTCCTTGTAATCCCTCTTCTACCCTTCAGTCACATTTTCCATATCAATTTAACTTTTCTTTACCACTTAAGCCCATTATGAACGTAGGCTCTCAGGACATAGGGATATTACTTAGCAGGATAGAGTAAACATAGTTGTTCTTCCTCTAAGGGAAGACAAAGCAAAAACTCCTCAATGGTTTCATCTAAAAAAATTGAAAATGATTGGATGCGTTCACGGCTCCTGTGTCACTACTTCCTAGATCTAAATTCTGCTTTAATAATGTTAGCAGCATATCCCAACCATAACATCAATGCAAAAAAAGAGTAAGTTTAAAAATAAGGGACATGAATATATATATATATTTTTTTTCTCCATCAAGCAATAACAAACAATAGAACATCACTACCCTCATGAAAGCTGTGTCCAAAAGCAAAACTGACCTTTCTATGAGAATCTGTCCTTTCTCTCCTCCCTTTATACTCTGTCTGCAGCTAGAAACTCCCAGGTTAGGTGGGAGTTTGTTTATAAGGTTGAGTCATCAAAACTTCTATTGTTGCTGAGTTCAAGGTTTTGGTAGTCTTCCTATGTTACAACTTTCTCCTACTTTATTGTTAAATGGTAGACTTAAGCAGGAATCTCAAGGAACCACAAAGCCTTCAATCATAAGCTTCCTTCTCCATTGTAATTAGCCTTGTAGATCATTGGCCATCCTGGTGGAAATGTTCCTCGTGTGTTATGTCTTCATACCTGTAACACACTTATGGATCACCAACTTAGGGAAATAAGTTGCAAAAACACACAGAAGTAGACTTATAGAACTAATTGAGGGTATGGGGAGATAGCTCAGTGGTTAAGGTCTTTGCTGAGCATGGAGACTGGATTTCAGTTCCCCGGCAATTTCATAAAATCAGGGCATGGCAGCTCATATATATATATATAACCATAGAACAGGGGGAAAGATTTAGACAAAAGGAAATCCCAGGTGCTTGAAGACCAATCAATCTAGCTGGAAAATGGTGAGCCTCAGACTTAGCAAATGACTGTGACTGAGAAAATAAAGCAGAGGTGATGAGGAAGACACCTGTGTTGACCTCTGATTTCTGCCTTCACACAAGAACTCACATGCATGCTTCACACACACACACACACACACACACACACACACACACACACACTCTTATTCATATACCCATGACTTCCATAGGTCATTGCTAACATTTTACAATGACAGATACTGCTTGGATATTGGAAATATGTTGATACTAATTAATCATAGTTCATCAATCCTTTGCTTGCTTGTGTTTTCTCTTTCATGCATGCTATCATAAGGGTAGTTTTATGTGGAAATCTATGCTAATATTTCAGCACATTCCCTCTAATTTTCTTGAGGAGCTCAAAAGGCAAAGACCCCAAATTCAAATCCATATTAAGTACATAAACTAGCTGGGAAGAAGTTGTAGCTTTCATCTTTGAAGATTTTTCACTATTATTATCTGCTAGTAAATGCCTTATTGGGGACCCCCAATGCAAAGTATATCTTAATTTTAATTTTACTTAGGGACGATAAGCTGAATATAAATTATTATGAGCAAACTGATTCAGAAATGAAAGTCCACACTTTCAAGCTGATCCTGACTATCTTAGCACAAAGCTAAGAGACTTCTAGAAATCTACTATCCACTGCAAAGAGCCTCCTCTGATATGGGATGGGATGATCAGAACTAAGCACGCCAACTATCTTTGAGAGAGGGACACGGTTCTCATCTAGTGGCTCCTTGTTACAGTCTTCCACCTTGTCCCTCCAATCTTATGACCACAAGCATAAACCACTACTAGTTGCAAACTGATATCGAGAGAAATCAAAATTCCTTACTGTATGTCACCATTTTATCTAGTTCCACTCTTCCAGGAAGGAGAACAAGATGTAGATCATAGTTTCTTCTCCATTTTCCTTGAAGACTTGTTTGACTGGTGCCAAGGTTTCATACAGACTCACAGAAAACTTTCTCAGAGAGAGATTAACAGAACATTTTTTCCCAGAGGAAAGCCACCTAAAAGTGCCGAGTTCTATTTGTGTGTGGCACACCCTTAGGTCCTTCTTGATTCCAGTTGTGCTTGCATCATTTCTACTTTGTGATAGAACACTGGCATGCTGGCCCCAGTTTGGAGGGGAAATTATATAGACCACTTGCATTATTGGAAGCCTTACTCAAGTGACATAGGCACATGATCAGAAAATCAATCACCATGGAAAAGCATAGCAAACCAAGAAGCATTCTTAAAAGTAGCAAGTTATTAGTTTAAGAGACATGACATTGTTCCATGGGCAATGAGCTCCGTCCTCAATAGGCACAAATGCATGCAGTGTCATAAAGGTAAGACAGTTGAATATATGTCATGAAATCTAGGTCATCAGGAAATATATGTTCATTGTAGAATCTACTCTTATTTGAAACTGCATATCTAAGGGAGAGTAGAATAGTCACTTATACTATATTTTGCCTCAACATTTAAAAAAAATCTTGCTCCACTTATAGGGTTGCAGATCCCTTTAGCTCCTTGGGTACTTTCTCTAGCTCCTCCATTGGGGACCCTGTGTTCCATCTAATAGCTGACTGTGAGCATCCACTTCTGTGTTTGCAAGGCCCAAGAATAGCCTCACAAGAGACAACTATATCAGGGTCCTTTCAGCAAAATCTTGCTAGTGTATGCAATGGTGTCAGCGTTTGGAGGCTGATTATGGGATGGATCCCCAGGTATGACAGTCTCTAGATGGTCCATCCTTTCGTCTCAGCTCCAAACTTTGCCTCTGTAACTCCTTCCATGGGTGTTTTGTTGCCAATTCTAAGAAGGGGCAAATTGTCCACACTTTGGTCTTCCTTCTTCTTGAGTTTCCTGTGTTTTACAAATTGTATCTTATATCTTGGGTATTCTAAGTTTCTGGGCTAATATCCACTTATCAGTGAGTACATAACATGTGAGTTCTTTTGTGATTGGGTTACCTCACTCAGGATGATGCCCTCCAGGTCCATCCATTTGCCTAGGAATTTCATAAATTCATTCTTTTTAATAGCTGAGTAGTATTCCATTGTGTAAATGTACCACATTTCTGTATCCATTCCTCTGTTGAGGGGCATCTGGGTTCTTTCCAGCTTCTGGCTATTTATAAATAAGGCTGCTATGAACATAGTGGAGCATGTGTCCTTCTTAACAACAATATGAACTAACCAGTACCCCCCGGAGCTCGTGTCTATAGCTGCATATAGCTGCATATGTATCAGAAGATGGCCTAGTCGGACATCAGTGGAAATAGAGGCCCATTGTTCTTGCAAACTTTATATGCCTACGTACAGGGGAATGCCAGGGCCAAGAAGTGGGGGGTGGGGGGAGAAGAGGGGGATGAGAGTGGGGGGGAGGGCATGAGGGACTTTTGGGATATCATTGGAAAAAATACCTAATTAAAAAAAAGGAAAAAATAAAAAAGTAAAAAATAAAATATTTATTAAAAAAATCTTGCTTCTGTGTTTATAAACAAAAATGACTTTTTAAAAGGTTGTCCTTTTAAAACAATACCCTTACATTTTTGTTTTCAGATTAATGGATCACTAGAAAATACACTAAGGTTGTAAGCCTTTGAATTTCAATAAAATCTATCTACAAATCTGTAGTCTGCATTTGTCTCACAGGAGTATTTGAAACGGCCCCTAACTCTTTTCCTCCAGACGCTGTCTATGGGATACTATCTACATAGCAGACTAGTAAAATATGCTTTGGTATTATGGGAAACTCAAGGACCCGACAAACTAATTAGTCACAGGTGAAATCATGAGGTGAGATGAAACTGGGTATACTATATCTCCTTTCTATTTTTAAAAGCTTTTTTTGCTAATACTTTTATTTATTGAGAGGGGAGAAGAAGGGAAGAATTCAAGTCCATAGCTGCCTTTCAGGTGCCCCTGAGAGTGATGGATTCGTTCAGCAGTGAAATCAAGTTGGGAGCAGCAGTTACAATTGGAATCAAATCTAGTTCTTTCTAAGGCAATTCACTGTCATTCCTGGGGCCCTAACTCTGCACTTGCACTGGCACAGAATAAGTGTAATTGCATATGGAATTGCGACTCATCATGTCTTTGACAAAAGCACTAATATCTCCCCAGAAAAAAAAATTCTTATATAAGAAGTATTGCTTTTAATTTACTATTTTATTTATGATGAGGAGCTTCACAGAACATATTTTGTTACCATGATAAACTTCAGATGTTTCATGAAAACTGGTAGGAATTTCCTAAGTGTCTATAGTGTGTTTATTTCAAAAATAGAATTTGAAATATTTGATTTATTTACTTTTATTTTTTGTGTAGGAATGTTTTGTATTGATGTGGGTGCCCTTCATATATTCCTGGTACCCATGAAAGTCAGAAGACAATGTCAGATCCCTTGGAAATGGGGTTATGAAGGATTATAAGCACCCATGTGAGTCCTGGGATATGAACCCATGTCCTCTGTAAGAGCAACAAGTGCTTTTGACCACTGAGTAATCTCTACAGGACCATTTAATATAGAGTTGTAAAATCCAAATAAATACTAAATAATTAGGAGGGTAAATAGAATGTATGATCTGTTGAGAAAAATATTTGTTATATGACATGCACAGGCTCCATGTTAACCAATGGTGACACAGTGATGTTCTGGATTTTATGACAATAGGGCAACACTGAGTTTAAATCCTTTGAACCATAAACAAAATGAGAATTCCCTCTTTATTTATGCCATACTATCCTATATATCTTTTAAAAATAGACTTGCATGACATCCTAACCCATGCTTAGCTATTGCCACAAAATCCATTCCCAGTGTCATTTCCTTCCATTTTTCTCTGGGGGATATTGAATCTAAGAACTGACTCAAGCATTGGAAATAAGTCAGAACAACAGTAATATACCATGGCGTTATGCTTTGTTCAAGTTCATGAAACACACGGCTGCCCCTCCTGCAACATACCTAATGCTGACAAGCAACCATACACACATTTTAGAAAAGCAGACCGAGAACATGTCTTGTGATAATTCACCAGGCAGACCAAAGACCTGGAGGTCTGAGTACCATGTTCAGCTTCTGCTTCTGTGGATGGAATGAACCTGTTTTGCTTTGTTTCTCTTCAGTTCTCACTGAAACTACCAAGCATCTTTCTCGTGAGCATCTTGAAAGCTAAGCAGACTCATTGCAGGCCATGCTTCGCAGACAAGGGTACTCATGTTGCATGTGCTCTTCTGAATCTTCGTGAAGTGTGTCTACTGGGACCTCTCAGGGGTGGGAGAAGAGTTAAGAACTGATCTGAAGGAGCTCATGATAAAGGCATCCAGCCTTCTCACCCCAAAGTCTTTGTGGCTTCCTGTATCTATTACCCTGAGAATTCTCTGGCAATTCTAAACTAACTTTCCTTCCTTTTAGTACAGGCCACCTTTGGATTCCAGGTTTAAAATTTTAAGCATCCATCCAAAAAAAAAATGATTATAAGCATTTCCAGGGACTCTTGCCAGCATACAGAAACTATATCAATTAAATCAGCCAAAGCAGAAGGAATGATCACAACTCACTTTACAAGTAAGTTCCGATATTTTCAGATACATAGATCTCAGGTTTGGGTCAAAAAAATTACTAAGACATGTACACATTAATGTTTTAATCATACCTATGTTTTAATTGTAAAATCATCCCCACTATTGTACCACGTATAATTTGCAATATACTGCTAGTTCTGTTCTTTGGGGGAGACTGTAAGGTTTTAGGAAAACTCCCAGGATATGAAAAGAGTGAAGATCACCTTTTAAGGGAAATTCTTCAAAGACCTGCCAAATGAGCTTTCAAACAAATCTGAAGGAATCTGACCTATAATAAAAGACCAGGTACTCCAGTTTGCAAGGGTATCACAAGACCTCCAGATCTCATTCCTAGAGCATCACTTAATTAAATTCTTTCTCCATCTTTGTCCTATTGGTCTACGCTATGGTGAAGCTTTGACATAATTAGTTTTATTATTAGTTGTTCTGAAATTCACATGCCAAGTGTAGACCACAATAAAACTACCTCCATAGTTATCACAGTATTAAATGGGAGAATAGGGTTGCTTCCATCATCCAAAATGTTAAGACTTCTGAAACTACAAATATTTCTTTCTGGAAATTTTATATTTTGCTTTGTTTTTGGAGATTACCGAAAAATCAAGGGCAGAGGTTTCAGACAATGTCGTAATTTTATTCTGATGTTCATCTGGTCTTTGTTTCCATACTGTGGAAGGGAGTGATGATGGCAAAGGAAGTATCTGGATTTCCCTTGACGTTTTGAATGACATTTTCAAAATGTTACTTCCTCATTCTCTTCTCGTATAACAACTGCCACGCTACCTTCTGTTGTGTATGCCAAGACACCATCCAAAACTGTCTGCAGAATTTCACTCAAGCCGAGCACATGCAATCACTGGTGTTTTCTGTTACACCTCACAGGCGGCTAGACTCCAAATATGAATACTATTTTTATGCCTAAGCTGTTAAGACAACCTATCCTAATCAGCAGCAATTGCCATTTTATAGTTATATTGCTTCTACCCCGTCTCTACTTGTCCCCTGCCCTCACTTTCCACCTCATATATTTGAGTGGCTCTTCTGCTGTGCTCTTCTGGTTTTAAGGATGTGTTTGATTACAAAGAACCTGTTCAGATAAAACTCAATGGTTTCCATTCTTTAGGGTCAGGTGATTAAGAACCCTAATGCTTTCTGTAAAATCCTTCACTGAAGTAAAGAGAGAGCGCATGTTTGATTGAAGAACCAATGAATATAAATCTTGGAGGACACTTAAAATTCTGCTGTTCACCCCTCCATATAATGTAAACACCAAACCAGATGTACAAACAAAATAAAATGGCACAGGTTTTACCTCAGTTCCAGCAAAGACAAAGTAAGCAAATCTAGTACTTGAATCTCTAGAGTCTGAGAAGGGTTCTTTTAAAACTATATATTGAATAATAATTATAATGGGATTGTCAATCAAAGGAGAACAGAGATTCTGATACTAAAGGACCCTGTTTCTGTTCACTGTTATAAGCAAAACTCTTGTTTGTGGTTGTATGTGCATGTCCATGAGTACATGCATGTGCCTGTGCATGTGTGTGATTGAGATCATGGGCATACAGAGATCTGAGCAGTACATCTTGTATTGCTTCTTGTATTATTTGTATATATTCTTATATTACTCTCTGTTGATTGCTTTGAGACAAGGTTTCTCTCTATGAAAACTCATTGTTTGGTATAGGTTTGTTGGCCAGTGAGCTTTTGAGAACATCTGTCTCCTTCTTCCAATGCTGAGGTTATAGGCACAGGCAACCACACCTGGCTTATTACATGGGTGCTGAAGACTCACCCTCAGGTCTTTGTGACTGCAATAGCACTCTTGCCTACTGAATTATCTCTTAGCCTCCTCTTTTGTTTTTGTGACTTAACTCATTTATTACTTTGTGAATCATTGTGAAATTAAATTGTTAAATTTATATCATTCAAATCTATTTTTATAAATGACAACCAACTAACCTAGGGGTCTTTAACAAAGAATTTTGATTCTTGTCTAGCTTCCCCAAACCCATCTTAAGCAAACAATGTATTAGTTCAGTGTAATCTAATGATAAATACACTCTAAGTCTAGAGATTTGGTGGTTTTTCAATACTAAACTTGACTTCATGACCATATACATACAATACAGTTGTATGGCTTTCTGGGAAATCAACTAATAATATATTACAAATGAATTACTAAAAATTCACTCACTTAAACAGGTATATTCATAGCATTAAAATAATGTGAAACAAACATGCAATGTTTTATTTAATATATTTGTATGGAGTACTTGATGTCAAATCAAAGTTCTGTAGTTAGTTTATGCTTACTTCTGAAGACTTAGCGGTAAGTTATCTTGAATGCTTCACATAAGTTTTTTATAAGAAGCTTAGCAATGTCTGCTGCTATCGAGATGTGCCTTCAAACTGTTTCAAAAACTGGACAATGTTAGAATAATTTATAACTTACTCAATGTAGGTATTATAATAATACATAATATATAGTAAGAAAAATCTATTTTCCAATACCTACTATAACTATAGATACAAATTTTCCTCAGCAAATACCAATGAAGCAGATCTAATATTTTGTTAAAATGACCTCCACCATAACCACAGACTATTTGCACAATAGTGGCTGGCTATGCTGGAAAAGAATGTAGTAGATGATATCAATAAAACACAGGAAATAGAACATATGATCATTTTACCTGATACATAAAGAATATTTTGTCTGAAACGATAGAAGTAGAAAATGAATAGAACTTCTTCAACTTGCTGATGAGCGTCTAAAAACAGAATTGTAGTTAAGAGTGTACTTATTGCTGAAGTAACTACGTTTTCCCACACAGAATCAGGAACTGAAAATAACTTGCTATTGTTTCTATACTATATGCTGCTACAAGGAAGTGCCTAGAAGTTAGGCTAGAAAAAGAAAAGGCATTCAATGTTTTAAAGAAATCAGACCTATATATTCACATGACATCATCTTTTATAGAGGAAATAGGTAACTGAAATGGACAAATATATTCAGCAATTTAAGGCTGCAAGATCAACACACAAAAACCAGTTGCTATATTTTCATACCATCATTGAAAGTCTGAAACAGAAATTAACAAAACAGTATCATTCATAAATGCATTCAAGAAAATAAAATATATACAAATTTTAGCGAAATGAAGAAAAAGACTTTGAAATTATAATCACACATATTTCTTAAAGAAATTATGACATAAATAAACAACATGACATTTCTCATATACTGAGAGATATAGTATTAACAGGAAGACAACATTCCCCCACAATGTGATACCCAGATTCAATGAAATATCTATCAAGCTTCATACTTTCTTTCTAAAAACAGACACAGTAAACTTAAACTTCAAGTGGCATTTCAAGAGGCCCCAAATTAATTTTCAATAAATATTGGTGTTGGGTGGTTTAGCTCAGCAATTTTGCTTGTTTAATCTATAAGATACCCTGGGTTCAATCGCTATCACTGAGAAATAGTCTTGAATAAGAGGATAATCTGGAAGGAACCACATGTCCTATTTGAAGGCAATATGAAGTCATGGTGATCAGAGCAATATGACATTGTCTTCAGTATGGACACACTGATTGATGGAACAGGACTAATGAAGAAGTGAGCATCTGCTTCCATGCTCAGTTCATCCCCACCGAAACATTCAAGTCTGTTCAGGCAAAAATAATGGACATTTTCAACAAAGTGTTTTTCCAACTAGATATACACACATTAACCTACACTGTATATAAAAAGTAACTCAAAATGATTTGCAGATCTAATTAACAGTGGTTGTGTTTCTAAAAACGACATTGTTTTGCATTCATCAGAATAAACCATGACATATTTGATATGCAAATATTGTAATCACTTTATTAGTTTATTGACAAACTTTAATTTTTGCTATTTTAAATTTTAATAGTGTTTTTGACATGAAAATGTTAAAATTTTAAAGTATAATGAATATTTTTTGGTCACGTGTGCTACCGAGGTCATAGAGAAAAAAAATATTAGTATTAACTAACTCTGTACTTCTCATATTTCTTTCCTAATGCTGAAACTCCTGACTACAGTTCCTCATGTTGTGGTGACTCACTCAACCATAAATTATTTCATTTCTACTTAATAACTGTAATGCTGCTATTGTTGTGAACTGTAATGTAAATACATGCAGGGTACCTGATAAGTAACCCCAAGCAGTTACAACCTAAGGTTGAGAACCACTGCCCTATGCTGTTAATCAGCTATCATGGTTTCCAAGTTCACGTTCAGTTAACGCTGGAGTTTTCTTCTACATTCCAATGTCTAAACTGAACTCAGTTTTCAAGCACCAAATTGCTTTACTCCTGTCATTCAGTCATATAGCTGTGTGTTCTTGAATATCACTTCAGGGTGTATTGCCAGCCTCTTTAGGCTGTTGGAGGTTTTGCTTGTGTCTTCTGTATGCTCCCTGATTTTTTTTTTAAAGTTTAAGATTGTTCCTTTAAATTCTGTCCCCTGATGTTCAGGTAGGTAATTGTCAGCAGAGAACATCTCTATTGGCCTAGGGGTAAGAGAATCATACTCTCTTGGCCTTTTGTTATTTGTGGGTTTTGCAATGTTCTCTGTCTCTATGTCTTAAACACTACATAGTTAGCATTGACTCTTGTTTATCATTACTATAGTGCATGGGAAGGCTTAGTGATCACAAGATTTCACGCCATGCATCAGGTTCTTCCTTGGCCAATCATAGATGAGTTCTAACCACAGAAGAGAAGCTCTTACTCAAAGTCTCACTCATGGTCTTCTTTCTCTTTGATGGGTTGTAGTGAGACCATGGAATACTGTGGTTGGTTAAGGTTGGAATACTGTGAATAGGTCGTCACCCTGAGAAGCAATGCCACAGCTCTCTCTCTCTCTCTCTCTCTCTCTCTCTCTCTCTATATATATATATATATATATATATATATATATATATAAAACAAACCAAAAACTTAATAGATATGAACTAGTTATTCTGAAGATAATATTCACCAACTAACCCTTCATTTTCTCAAGGTTTAAAGGACAATTACGCCTTCTTGTATCTCTGGGCCACAATAAGCTGTGAAGTTGATACAGTTTTCCAGTACTCATTGTCTGCTAGTGGTCTGATCACTCACTGAATGTCATCCAGTTTCTATCAGATGCTAAATAATCAAACAGCTTAACTGATAATAGTACAATTAACTGTTTAAACCTCTTCCATATAAAAATGAAAAATACTGTTATCAATAACTATTGACACTTAAAATCTACTTTGAGTACAGAATTTCATTTCTAATGACTAAAGAAGCATGGATTGAGGACATATTCTCTGGAAATCATTGTCCTAGGCATGCCATGGAATACAGAGATGCTATGGAAATGAATTTTCCTCAGAACATTTATTTTGTGATGAGGAAATCACAAATCAATAACTAGTAAAATAAAAGTTTTTAAAAGTCTGTGTCAAAAAGGCCACTCATCTGTAGCAGAAGTGGAATGAGAACTTTTATTATGCCCACAGCATCTAAAAGGTTCCATGCTCAGCAGCACCTGTATGTGGAGGTCTAGACCTAGACCTGTCCTAGGGAAAAGCTCGTGGAGATGAATGTGTGTATCATGCAATGGGAAGGGTACATACAAAGCCGAGGCTCACAAAACTCTGCAGCTATCTCAGAAATCTTGAATGTCCACCCCTCACCTTTTTTTTTTCTTTTCAATGCAGTTCTCCAGGATGAAGTGAAGGAGTCAAGAAATGTCCTCTGCTATATGTTTCAGATGGCTAACTAGGATAGTCACATGAATGGCAGTTTCAAAGGTCTGACTAATGAGACAAGAGTGAGATACTTACAGAACCCATTTTTATTCATATGATGGACTAGGTAAGAAGTCATCATGAAAAGCCTCTTAAATACCTTTGTCATTTCTTTTCCCAGTTTTCACTTTTGCTCAGATGCTTATTTCTACTACCCTACGACTGAGGTTTTGTCAAATATTATGATGGTATCTTCAGATTCAGAAATACATCTCTACGGGAACTCTGAGAATGATATTAAATGAACGATAGAATCTGGTCCCTTAAAATATGCTTCCCTGTGATGAAAATTCACAATGTAAAAATATTTGATTTTTGAACAGGGGAAGCTGGTTTCAAAGAGCATGAACTACAAGGCTGTGGTGAAAAATATCGAAAGAAACACGGTGAAGGGGGGCTCTTTGGGGGTAGAGGGAATATGCATATTTTAGATATTAGGCTTTGTTGTTTTTACAATGAATTTAGTAGATTTGAAAGATCTTCTTTAGAAATTACGTGCATGGAGCATAAGCAGTCATAACAAAGCCTTTTGATATCCAAAGGCAGAGTTAATTAAATGTGACTTTGAGAAGTCTTTTAAAGCATAGGTGAGATGAAGAGCAATGCAGGTGCTGAGCTCCTGAAGAGCAACCTACAGCCCACCTCAGCAGGGGAAGCCTCCCCCCTAGAGACTCGTTACTTGATGATTGAAAAAGAATGTCTAGACATCAAATGGATTTGGGGCAGTTTAAGGTACTAAAGTATTTTCCTGGGGAAAAAAATTTATGTTAGAGACAGATCATAGATACACTATACAATAATGGAGCAGATTGGAAGTTGGGGGATTTTCAGCTCATAAGATATTATATGTCTCCGTAGTGATGTATATTTGTGTTTCCAGTCATGACCTCGTGAATGAAGTATGGCAGTATGTTTATTGAAGATATTTTTTCTTGGTAGTGCAATTGTGCCTCTGAGCTTTCTTTATTACCTATGCAAGGTGTGATTCTCTACAGTCAAAACTCAATGAAAGGGTAAGAAAATGACTCCATGATCCCTCTCTGTCGCACTGTTCTGCACTTTTTGTTATTGATCACAAAATTTTCTAAGAGAAGGGACCATTTCCAAACCTGTGAACTGGAAAAAGCAAACATCAGTAGATATCTGAGTGACAATTGTTGGAATAATTTAAAAAGAAATATGTTGAGAAATTGAGCCTGATGTGGAGTCTGGTGAGATATGATGTAATACGATGTTGGGTCATCATCTCTCTTGACTAAGCTTCTTCCTTTAAAAAAATGTAATATTTCCTCTGATTTTTTCAGGAGAAAATATACCCCATTGATGAAACTACAGTACTAAGTAGTTGGAGACTCTGGTGTGATTCAGGAAATTCCACCATTTTTTTCTAACTTAACCAGTAATAGTCTTCTTTGGGGAAAAATATGTAACATATGTGTGGTTCATACTATAAGCAAAAACTAAAACTTGATACCCTTTTGAGAGTCTAGGGAAGGTTAGTGTTTGTTAAAAGAGAAACACAAAATCTTGTGTTGTACATATTTATACGGTCAAGCAGGGAGACAAGGAAAGAGCTAGCTGTAGAGGTTGTCATGAAGGTTTGCTTACTGAGTTATCTTCAAAGCATGCCTCTAGGTAGACCACACAGGACAATCTGGCTTTGTGTAAGTGGGTCAATTTTAACTCCTCAATGATAGCTGTCCAATGCCTGTTGTCCTTCAGTCTAAACCACTATGCTAGTCCATAAGAATTGATAAACTCTCTGGTGCAGGCAAAAATCGTCCCATAACATTGTTTTGGCTTTGAGTAAGGTTGACAGACAAACTATAGAATGTCCACTGGGGTCCAAATTGCGAGTTTTCAGCACTAAATTGTTAGTAGAAGCAGGTCACAGATAATTCTGTCACATGCTTAAATTTTGTGTGTGCATATATATGTGTATGTGTATATGTAGGTGGCTACACATACATATGTGTGTATAGGTATGTGTGAGTCAGAATTTACATTGAGTGTCCTTCTCAATTATTTACCACCTTATCCATATTATTTTGAAGAAAGAGCTTCTAACTGAACCTGGAACCCACTGACTTGGACAATCTAGAATCTGTGCTTCCCCAGAGCTATGGCTATAGGTACACATCATTGTGCTTAGCTGTTGTTTGTTTTTTGTTTGACTGGTTTATTGGTTTGTTTAACATGGTTTTGGCTTGGGAGATAAGAACTTCATTGACTGAACCATTACTTCAAGTTCCATATTTACATTTTTACTGATTTAATTGAGCATCTATAATTCAACTTTACTTGAGCACATCTTTTTTTAAAGTGTGTGTGTGTGTGTGTGTGCGCGCGCGCGCGCGCGCGCCGGCAGGCAAAGATTTCCTCCTTATCTTCATGAGATAGGTACTAGGATATGCTGAATTCTACATTCAGTGTGCTACTATTTATTCTTATTGCTGATCTTAGTTACTTCAACATATATACTTTTTTATTTATTTAAATAAAGAACGTTCACTTTTCACTAAAAAGAAGCACTTGTAAACTATCAGTTTCGTATCTGAAATAGCAGCATTATCACCCTTGTTCTATGGGGGAAGCATTAAGAAAATCAAAGGTTATCAACACATACACACATACCAAGCTGACACCTGAGACAACCTTCAATTGACTGACTGGAGGTTAGTGCATACAATGCAGATACTCTGATCCCTTATGTGGGGACTGAGTGTGACAGCACAAAATTTTACCCAAGTGAGGAAAGGATGCAATTTAAAGCATGGATTTTTTTATTTAGAGTTATTCTAAAATATCTTAGGTTGTAGCTTCTTAAAGGTTTACTGGAATTCTAGGAAGCAAAGCTAGGGAACCACTCTATATAAATAAGCTTACAATAAATAAGTTATACAACATATATATTGATGTAGATAGATTAAGAGCAATTGGTTCTAGATTATTAAATTAGGATTCACTTACTTGTAATTCCATAGACTGTTAAATATTTTACAAGGAATATTCTTGATACTTCTATAACTGCCATGGCTTTAAGAGCCTCAACAAATGGGATATTCAGCAAATATTTTTTGAGTTGGTTTACTGGTCCAATGTTGAGTGAATTCCTGGTTCATAAGGTATTTCTTCTATTAAATTATACAGCAGTATAATTAAAGCTGAGATGTGTTCTATTATGCTTGCAAACACTTGAACTTTTTCTCCCCTGCTTAGGATGTTACTTGTTATACTGCACTTTTTGTTTATAATTCCCAACTAAGTCACTTTTCCATGCATATATACGTCCATAAAGTATATTTGCTGCTTGATTACATGTTCATTTTTATGTTGTGGAAGTCATAATCAGATGTACATAGTTATTTATCTTTAATGTCATAGTTTATTTTTAATGCACATTCAAAGGGTCACTTGTGGTTACTGGGTATTATCCCTTCTTATAGTCTGAGTACATTTAATCTGCAAGTCATTGATCAACATTTCATGGACTTTCCAGAGTTTCTTTGCAAAATTCTTCGGGCAAAAATGTAAGTGTTTCAGTATGATTGAAGCACTGAATGGAGGTTTATGGGAATTTCTAATTTCAACGGCTATGATTATATTATTCGTAAAAGTGGCAGGGCCAATGTAGAGATCCACCAGAAGTCTATGACCTTATTTTTTCTACTTCTTTACTTTACCAACTCCGGTTAGGAGGACCAGAGTTTAGTGACTTTTTGTTCTACGATGATGCTTCCTAGTAAGCTCAGATACATAGAAATCTAATAGCTATTACTGTATTGTATAATGTGAATTCTATGCTGGGGCAGAGAACCTTTGCAAGACCAAGGGCCTCTCTTCCCACTGATGGCCGAGTAGGCTATCCTCTGCTACATATGGGAATTCTATGCTGAAATCATCTGTTGCTGTGTTTCTTTGGCTGCCTGAGTCGTGTGACTGGTGTTTGTTATACTGCTCATGACATACACCTGGGGTAAATGAATGTGTATGTTGCTTTGAACCATAGATTTTGCTCCTTAACTCAGATCAGTAATGTTGTAGAAAAGTCATCATTTTCATATTTTATTATGCAGAGCTGCTATTATTGCATGCATTATTTTAAATCATAGAAAGTACCATTATATTCTAATATAATGTTTGACTTCTAAAGTTATCGAGATAAAGCAGATGGACGTTAGTGGACAGACAGATGGATTGGTGACTGTTGGACACACATTTGCATATGATACAGAGGACTTACTTATACTGGAATCCATTTAAAATGGTCACTCATACTCAAGTAGGCAACTACTTATAATTTTACCCTCTGCTTAATTTTATTTTATCCTGACCCATAAAATCATTATTGTATCATCTCACTTTAATCTCCTCAGAAGTTTATGTAGGCAAGAAATTCCCCATAGCTTGATCACTTCATAAATTGCACCTACAAAATAATTCCAGACTGGAGATTTGGGTTACCAACATGCTTTCTTCAATGGATAATAGTTTCCTTAAGTTAATTTTATATATTAACACATAACTGAAAAATGTGACAAACCAGAGATATAAAGCAAAACTCCACACACTGGAGGGTTCAGTCAGACAGGATAACTTAGAGATAGCAAAGGGATCCATTTCTGGAGAGGACTCTTCCAGCCAGAGAAAACCCCAACGCAAAGTTCTGAAGGGAAAAAACTGGCTATTGAGACAGTTGAGACATCCAATCATCAGCACAGATGAAGGAGCAAATCTGTGCGGGAGGAGTTAGAGATATTATCATCAGAAATGATGCCGGAGCAAAACTACAGGCACAGGAGGTGCTTAGACCTCGGTAAATACAATGAGGAAGTGTTCAAAGACTTTCTGCCTCTGAGCCCCCCAAACTTGCTTCTATTGTGACTATTTCCCTTCACCTATGTGGAGAGTAAGGCTATAGACAGGTAAGTGCAAGAACACAGTTCAAGTGGTAGGAACTTCTGATAGTCCAGAGGAACATCACCTATAATTCTGGGAAGACGGAATTATAGGGCCATACTGGTAGGACCAAGATGCAATATGAAGGAAATCTAGGCAGAGCGAATTTACAAACACATTATATTAGAACACAATGAAAATTAGCATACTTATTGTGCTCAGAAATTCAGGTAAAAGTATCTTTAGAAGAAGAAACCTTGATTTAGTGTAGATGATCTTACTGTTTAATACAGTATTTTTCAACCTGTGGGCTATTGAAACCGTGGGGTGTCAAAAAAACCTTTTATGGGATTCATCTAGCCCTATCAGAAAACACAGGTATGTGCATTAGCAGTCACAACAATAGCAAAATCACAGCTACAGAGTAGTGACAAAAGTAATTTTATGGCATGAGAAACTGTATTAACAGCGTCAGCATGGTTGAGGACCATTGATTTAATAGAGTAGTTGTGTCTTCTTGTTGTGAAACAGAAATCTAGCCTAGGATTTAAGACCTTAGAAGTTTCTCATTTTTCTATCCCATGAGGTCTAAAGTATGCTATAGACAGCCCAGGCTCCCAGCAGTAAGTGAGCTCACAGGAGGCTCCAGCTCATTGCTTTCCAGGATGTGTCTATGCATAGAATTTGGGAGCCATCACAGCAGATGGGGACAAGAACTTGTGCCTTACTCATCATATCCTGTCTGACTTGGACTTTACTTGGTGTCTCAGTAACAAACAAACAAAAAGTATCTACAGGGAAACAGGCATTAATATTGTCAAATTTCAAAGTTGGACATAGCAGCTATCACCAGAACACTATGACAAAAGAGACACATTAGGGCGCAAAGAATATTGTAACCATGGCTACCTTTCCAAACAGGCTCATATAGGCACATATGCTATTCCACCCAATGTCTTTCTATAGTTCTGAAAACTCTAAGAACTGATATAAATATATCTAATCTCTGATAATTACTCTAAGAAGCAAAGAACAAAAGAGATAGATGCTTGAGACCACACATTATGTAATGGCAGGAGAGGGGATCTGCCACAAGGTCAATGGCATTGAAGGCGGTGTACAGAGTTTCACACCAAACACCACAATCCCTTTAATAGGGCACCTTTGCACTGGCAGCTACAGACTCTGAGATTGT
Organism: Mus caroli; assembly: GCF_978045245.1. Classification (NCBI taxonomy): domain Eukaryota; kingdom Metazoa; phylum Chordata; class Mammalia; order Rodentia; family Muridae; genus Mus; species Mus caroli. The sequence goes on along the minus strand of NW_028227263.1, from coordinate 77,131,844 downwards.
TCTGGGATACAACAATGAAACAGGATTAAATTAGTTACCCATAGCAATAGCTATACGTTATTATTTTTTTTAATAAAATACAGATCCTGCAAGTCCACAAAGTGAGTGCCCTCAAACTTGCCAGAAGTTACTTCTTATTTTTACTTTTGTTGTCTTGATTTAGAAAACTCTTACCTTGCAGTGGAGGTGGATGGAGTCATAATAGGTTCATCAGGCAAACACAGCTTTGCAGCACTCAGGTCAGGATTCTCCTCTGAGATTGGCTGTATCGGCCTGACTCCAATCCCCTGCCCGCAAATAATCAGAGATGATTTTCTGCCACAGCAAACAGTTGCTAAACCTCCCCTTGTGCTTCAGCTCAAGAAAAAGCGCACGCTACCGTCAGGCACTTGCCCTCCATTCCTTCTCTGCTCATCAATTTTCCCTTGCAATCTCAAATTTGTTGCCCCAGAGCTAGTCCACGTGCAATATTTTCCTGATTCAATATTTCGATTGTGTATGTCTGTCTCTTTCTCGGACATGTTTTTTCCTGCCCATATGAAACCTGAGAAAATTACAACTAGCTTTGAATAGAACGATCAAAAATGGTCCTGCCAATTTCTACCTCCCACAGCTATCTCGGGCAGCCAGGGACAGGAGACTGCCTGCCACCCACCTTCTACTGCCTGCCATTATTAAATATCACATTGCAAAGAGAGAGTACCAAGAAGGACAATGCCAGAAGTCTTGAACACTTCCAAGTATTTTTTTTTCCCAAATAGACGGAGCATCCAACTAAGGAGCTTCTGTCCGTCATCAGCCCCATCAAAGCATCACACTGATGACTCAGGAAATGGCATGTTTAAAGTGAAAGCCTGTGGACCTGCATGCAATCCCCAGAAGTTAATAAAAATATAATAATAAAGGCTTAGCATGGAACCATAATCCTACATCTATGATGAGGAAGAAAGTCAGATAGACTCACTGGCCAACCAGCCTAACTTCCCTGACAAGACTCTAGGGTCTCAGTGAGAGATCATGTCCTCAATACAAGGTGGGTAGCTACTGAAAAAAAGGCCCAGAAGAATGGAGCTCTGGCCTTTACACATATTAGCCCACATGAACACACACACCCCACATTTTTAATTCATTGGCTCTAAATAATTATCAAGCTAGCATCACGAACTAGCATGAATAGCAAGCTCCTACGTGAACACTAGTGGCACTACTCAGAATCCAGCAGAAGTGTCTGCTTTGGATCTCGGAGATTTTTAATAAAATCTATTCTAAAATGTCAAGATGACAATTAAATAATTAAATTTAAGTCTGTGAATAGAACCCTCTGTTGCAGACATCCCTATGTCTACACCGACCTTGAAATATAACATCACCTCTGCATTGTATCCTGGGGGAGTGTTCTCTGTCTTTACTACTGAGTTTCCAGTTTTTATTGGGTGCTTGTTTAAGGAAAGAGTGCTAAATCTCAGGACACTTGGCACTCTTTGTTGTTTCTCCTTGACAATGCTTCTTAATCTCTCTGACCCTGCTCATCCCCCCAAATTAGAAGGTTACAAAAGATCAGGCAGTTTTAAAACTGTTAGCTGCAAAACTACACAGTCTTATCCCTATTTCTCTGGGGTTGACAAAGGGAAAAAGGACAGGTCAACACAGAGGCTGAACAGGAATGGATTGAGATGTCTCACATCAACTTGTCCTGGAACTGAGAATGTGGGTGAGTGTCAGAGTCTGGCTTAACACTGGCTTTCTGCCCTAAAGTTATATTTGTCACTCTGAATTGAATGACATATAAGGACTGAAAGGGTCTCATGCAAATATTATCAGGGCATACATCCAATGTTGTGTGCATTCCAGTAGACACATACTCATGGTCCTAGGGAGCAACACATCAAGCTGTTGTTCAGAACAAAGCCACTTAACTGGAAAGGTCTGTGAACCCTGAGACCATGTGAATGAACACATGGCACCTGGAGCTTATTTACATGTTGACAGTTTCTATGCTAAAAGGAAAAGATACTAATTAGGATACAGTGTGCCATGGGTGTCCCTTGAAGATCCATGCTGGAACAATGTATAAAATGCACTCAGCAGGTTTGTACTTATCCCTGTGAAAGGCAGCCATTGTAGCATTCCAAAGTTTTCTTAAAATGGTCTTTGTCAGCTCAATATGAAGGTTTCCACTTTGTGCTTCTTAGCTGTTAATCAGGCAGATGCAAGCAGTCTGAGGGAATACATTCTGTGTTCCAAATGTTCTTACCAGTCATCTTATCTTAATTCTGAATTTGACCCAATTTGTCCTTTGTGAAATTTCTGTGATGGTACTGACTTCAAGTCAAATTTGTCTTTACCTGGCTAGCACTGAAGTAATCCTTTCAAACCATTATCCCCATTTAGAAACTTCCAAATCAAATATGATTAACAGTTTAAAAGACAGAGGAAATTGAGCTTGGCATGGGAAGACAAAGTGCTGTAATTCTCTGTGACCTAAGAAACTATTGAAAGAGACCATAGCGTAAGTAAGCAACTTCCTAGAAAAAAGGGGAGGCTGATAGGACCAGTGAGTCTTAACTTCGTTAATTGAAAATAAAACAACTCAAAGTTTCTCCCATCCCAGTATTTAAAACTGGATTCCCAGTAGGGTCAAATAACTTTAATGGGATGGAGGCAAGCTACTGTCACTTTGTAGGGAGATGTCCTGCTGAGACTGAGAAGAGAGAACATTTGGAAATAAGATTTCTGAACTGATGGCCGGGAGCAGAGGAGGGGGCCAGGGTCAGAGTGCTATTCACCTGAACAAATGGCTTCTCCCCACTTTAACAGCTCTAACAGTCTTTGTCTTCTAGAGTCCCATGAAATCTGGGTGAGGGGACAGGGGGACAGTGAAATGGAGTTCTTGACTCCAGAGTGGGAGTAACCAGCTGAGGAGGAATTTGGAAGACCAAGCTTGAAATTGTTGATACCATTTTCTTAAAGAGATGCATGTTCCACATTGAAGATACACTCAGATTTTCTGAGAAAGAGAAATAATCTCCACACAGTCATCCAGGAATGTAATTACATATGGGGCTTCCTGCAAAATTCCATGGATTATAGTGCTCCATGTAAATAGACATTTACAGGCACAGTATGAACTCTTACTTATGGGAGACCTGCAGATGTAAATGAAGTAGGACTTCTGTGAGAATCTTCGAAAACAATTGAGAGAAAACATAACGAGATGAATAGCAATTGAAATTGTGATGTGATTAAAAACCTAGTGTAAGAGTAGTGTTATATGACTCTAAATTAGCCTGAATGAAGACTATGCACACATGCATACATACATGTACATGAATATACATATACACACATATACATACACATATATATGTAGATTAAAGTCCAATTAGATGCCAATTAATTAAGAATATTCATGTCAACTATGGTTATATCTGTGGGGTGAGTTTTTAATCATTTATATCTTAATTGTAATTATAAGATATAACTTATCATTTGTTTTTTTACTCATTCATTCACCTAACTCTTTCTTAGAAAGAAATGGCCTAAATATGTAAGTCAGTTTTGTAACTGATTTCTTCAACAATTTTATGGATAATTTGAGGTTTGCTTATTTAAATATGTCTTCATTGATATCACTTCTTTCCATAGATAAAGAGATAAAAAAGTCAAAGTCCTCCAATCAAACAGTATAATTAATCAAGTGCTCTTTGAGGAAAAGAATATATAGAGCAAATAGTCCCAGAGCATGATCATGAATTTCTGATCACTCTCTAATGTTGAACTTTTGAACTCTTACTGGCCAAGAGGCACATGGTTAAGGAATGGGCATTGTTTCCTGATCTGACTTTATTGTGAACCAGGACAAGGGGGAGTGCCCCCTGTCCAAGACTATAAGTCAATGTTGTTGAAAAATGTGGGGTACAGAAAGGAGAGAGGACATCAGGTGAGCCATTTGGATATCAGCTATGTGAACTAAGTATGTGTCAATTCAGAACAGAGAATTCCAGGCAGTCTACTAAAGGCACCATTCTTTCTGATGGTCTTATATCATAATTCGCCATGGCTTCTCAGAGTGAAGGAGGTTGAGAGGGGAGGGGGAGTTAGTGGGAGTTAAAAAGAGATGGAAGGAATGAGGAAGAGATAGAGGGGGAGAGAGGGAGCAATGAAGGGAAAGAGGGAGGAAGGGAGAGAGAGAGAGAGAGAGAGAACTGTATATTGTTCAAACAACTTTCTTTAGACCAACCCCCCTGGGATGGAATCCCACCATCACTTCCATCAGTGACTGGACATCTTGTCCTATTCAATAGTTTTCTGTCCTCATTTATGAAATGCCAACATTTGTAAGACAGAGTAGCTATTGCTGCACAGTTGCAATCACCCTATCTGTCACCGCCATTATCATCATCTACATCTTAGGTATCACTGTCACCAAGCAGAGCTACAGAGAAGCACCATAAAGAAAACCGATGTGCCATGACTGAAATTCACTGAGATTTTAGTGAAATCCATCTCTTTCCTGTACCAGAGGCCAGCCTGTTCCTGACACGGTGGCCTAAGCCTGCACAAATGTTTTCATCTTCCATCTGTGTTTGAGTGACAACTTCCCAGGTACTTTGACCATGTTGTTTAAGAACAACTTTGGGTCAGTTCACCAAGTTTTTAAGAAAGTTATGTGAAAATGGTTTTCTCTCATTGTTTTTCTTCTCAATTCTGACTAATTTGCCCAATGAGCATGCTCCCACTGTCCAAGACTATAAGTCAATGTATCCCAGCAGATACATACAAACACACATGTACACACACTTACACACAAACACACACATACTCAAATGCACACACACACACAAACACGCTTACACACACATATACAGATACACACACAAACACACACATACACCAACACACAAACACACACATACACACTAGGCAAATACATACAACCACACAAAACTATTGTCACTGGAATTAACAGATTCAGAGTGAAAATACAGATTTTAATTTTCTCCTGGAAGATTAAAACTTCTGTCCCCAAACTACAGTCATACTTAATGAAATTAGCAATATTTGTATGTCTGACAGTTTATTTGCATGTGTGTGTGTGTTTCTCCACATACCATAGGCCAAAATTATCAATTAACCTACTGCTTTCTACAGATCTATGGAGAAATAGTCACTGCACCCGTGTCCAGCTTGTATTTCTTCTTGTCTTCTGTATTGATAAGTCAAAAAAAAAAAAAAAGGACAGTTATCATAAACACTGCAGCTCTGGTCTCCCCTTCTATTTTTTATTCTTCCTTAGCATTAAGCTAAAAATTAAAATGCTTTCAAGGCTTAGAGAAGACAGAGCAATCATTCCCATTTTTGTGACATGGAAACTGAGGCTTTGTGTCTAGCTGACTTTCTGTATTCTCTGTAACCCCTGTAATTGTACAGCCATAAGAACTGTCATCAGATGCTTGTGTGCCACCCAAGCCAAACTTAAGGCCGGAGAGCTTGAGTCTTGGTTATGGTGCAACTGGAGGACTGTGAGACCTCATGGACTGACATTAATCTATATTTTAAATAATATTCATTTTTAAAATTTACTTTCTGATTTATAATTTTAACCTCAAACCCCATTTTCACAAATGCTTATTTGTTATTTAGTGATTAACATTTCCCTATTGTAATTTATTTAAATCCATTTCTCAAATAACATAACTAAGAGAAGCAAAATTCATTTATGCTAAAAATATCATGTGAATAAACAATTACCACAGTGTAATACACCACTGCCCAAAATCGTCCACAAAATTACCTAGACATATTTTTATAGAAAAAAAATAGGCTGTGAGGAGGAATTTGAGTTTAAAATCACTGGGTATTCAGCCAAGTTTAAAAGATAAACCCCTTTGTTGTTGTTTTTCCTGAGTGATCCCACACGGGAGGCCTGCAGATGCCATATTTCAAATCATAGGAAATTACAGCCTAGCAAACTCTCTCTCCCTGTGGGTGCAAATAAAATTTCCTAAAGGCTCTGGAGAGTCCCCAGGCAGAGAAGGAACCATATCTGCTCTAGAGAGGAAATCTCTGTCTGTCGCCAAGGGTGTGGACGCCACGCCCTGCATGCTCGTCCAGAGTGGCTGCACGGTTTCCTAAATGAGGGCACTGCAGCCTACTGTAGGGCTGCTGTGGAGCCTTGACCTCAGCCTGCTCCACAAACAGGCAAAAAGCCCAAATTCCAAATCCGAACCCACTTCCTCCTCCCACTCCACTTGCGACCTCCTTATCTGTGGCAGATGGGAACAAACCACTTTATTTTCATTGTTCATAAATATTTTCAGTTTGAATCATCTTACTTCGTATCTGCCATACTTACTGATTGTTTTTAACTATGGCTATCTACATTTTTCTTGTACAGACCAAATGCCTAAACAGTAATATTTTTCTTCCTTTTCTTTTTCTTTTGAATGTTGTTTATTTCTGTTCTGAAAGTCCTCTGTACAAATGTCTCTAATTTATTGAGACTGAAGGACCACAGTGATATTTTCTATTTGACACGAGATAAAGTCAGTTTTATTTCCGTCAAATATAATTTAGACTCCACCAGCATTCCGTATCTATGTCACCAATTAAGTCATAGAACACTTTACAATGTGGAGGGAAAAAAGATATTTTACAAGGACAGATAGACACAACATGGAAAGAACCTTTGAGACAAAAGAAATATAATAGACACTCCAGTCTTGAGCATTGATTTCTGTTTATTATTACAACTCATCAAGGCACAAAGGCTGGATGCAGACACATTACCCTAGAAGTATATGATTGAAAAAATGTTGCCTACATCAGTTCCTCTATAAAAATACGTTTAAACTTTCTTTACTGAAATTAAACTTGATATTCATTTTAAAAGGACTTTGAAGCGTGTGGGGGTGGGGCGGGAGGAGGCGATTGGAGCTTGGGTTTTTGTATCTGTCTTTTGTTTTGTGGGGTTTGTTATCGTACTCCCCCCCTCCATTCTTAATTCGTCCGTTTTAATATGTACCAGACTTCAGTTTGTAGCTGCCTCTTTGACAACCCAGAATCCCAGTAAAGTGATGAAGTTGAGTTTGCCTAAACTTCCCCGTGGGCAGAGGAGAGCTGTGCGCAGGACCACTTTTATCAACCAAAGCTAGGCTGACTTTGAAAATTCCTCCTGAGGAACAGCCATCAGCGGACCCCTCTCACATTCATCTAATTTCCAAGCCTTGATGTGACATATGAAATAGGGAGAAAAGTGACAACAAAAATCAATGTGTCTAAATAGTCTTGCTTCGAAGCATACCTGCCACTGGCTTAACTCAGAAATTGGGTGGGATATTAGATCTGATATCTCTTTTGTTGCTTTTTCTTTTCCTTTTTTTTTTCCTTTTTTTTCCTTTTTTTTCCTTAAGAATTACTTTTAGTACCCTCAGAGAGAAAAAGACCAAGAGCCTCTTCTTAGCTTGCATAGAGGATAAGAATGCTTTATTAAAAAGAATTTAAAATTATAAATGTATCATATGGTCTGTGCCTGTCCATCCTTGTATTGAGCCTTTATTGCCTTTTTATCAATGTGCTTCTGATTAAAATAAGTCCCGGCGTATTTCAGGGAAATCTGAGGCTTTGAAAAATGGTAAAGAAAGATTAATGTCTAAGAATTTAGCTTATGTATTTTAAGTTAGGAAAGTATAATGTGCTATAAATTATGCTTCTGTAATGCTAATAGTTTTTAAGCATTGGAATTTGTAGAGTAAAGATTAATATTCAAGTGAATTTTCAACCTATTCTTGCTCTGTTAGATTCCCTATAGAAATATGCCATAAAAGCATACATATCTATAAACTATCTACCAATTATTTTTCTTTTTACACAACCTTTTGCCAGCCACTAAGCCTTTAACTAGAAAGATAATATATAAATAAAAGTTTAAAAACCCTCAGACGTGGAAATGTGCTGTTTTACAAACTGAAGAAAGAATTCCATTTGACTACATAGATTATAAAGTTGAAAAACCACTGGTTCACTTTTCTTAGTCAAAGGTATCCTTTTAATAAAATAGTAGTCGCATGAAGAAAAATTAGCAATTTAAAACATATTGTGATCTTTTTATACTTTTTTCTAAAACATACAATTTGCCAAAATAAAAAAAAAAATTACAAAGGTAATTGTCTGTGTTTAAACAAAGCAGAAAAAGCCATTCAGCCTTCCATTCACACATAAATGAATTTTCTTTTCAAAGGATATTTACCCTTTAAGGGGACATTTTTAACCTTGTGACACCATAAAATTCCATGAAGGCAAAGTTATTTGGTTTTGCTCTACAGTCATTTTTAAACTATTTTTCAGGAACTTTTCATGTTATGCAGCTCCAGATAATTTTAGTAGTTTAATACCTGACTCGAGAGAGACAGTCTGTTGGAAGATAACATTAGTGTTGGTGCTCTGCAACAAGTTACAGAAGCCAGACAGACTCACTCGCTTTTGTGCCCTTTTCAAATTCTTGTGAAAATACACTAAACTCCCATTTGGTTCAGATCTACCAAGTTTTCACATTAGCTGTGTATTAAATGAACTTTTGAAACACAGCATTTGTCTACAATGTAGCCTGGATCTGGGGTTGGGGAAGATTCCTGTTAGAACCTGATTATTAGAAGTGCTGGCAAGTGAGAAGCAGAGCCTGTGACCAGGAGGCACACGGGGCAGGGCCAGTCCTTTTAACAGTCTCCAAGCAGCTAATGTTAAAAGATCAAAGCTCTTTCTGAAGTTGTAATAGCTACAGTATTTCTAACACTGTCATTGGTCCAATGAAGAGGCATGACCTAACAACCCACCCCTCAACATTTCCATTGCATTAAAAAAAGTGAGATATATATATATATATATATATATATATATATATATATATATATACACACACACACACACACACACATACTTGACATTTAGTGTTCTTTTAAAATTAGTATCATAAACAGTTGACCTGGGAAATTAAATGTATCTTTGATTAAGAAAACAAAGCAATGTACTTTTCTATTTTTGAAAGTATTTTGTCAACTTATTCTTAATTCTCAAAGTATTCATATTTTCAAAGGTAAAAGGCAAGAGGGCAATTGGTACAAGTGTGTATTATAAAGTTGAAACATTTGTTCCATGCTGCCTTGGATACATGGAAGCTAGCAGCAGAATAGTAAAAATCAAAGAAAGTTAAAAAAAAAAAAAGGAAAGAAAGAAAGAAAGAGAGAAAGAGAGAAAGACAGAGAGAGAGGAGAGAAAGGGGGAGGTAGGGAGGAAGGGAGGGAGAGAGAGAAAGAAAGAGAGAGAGAGAAAGAAAGAAAGAAAGAAAGAAAGAAAGAAAGAAAGAAAGAAAGAAAGAAAGAAAGAGAGAGAGGAGTCTGTCTTCAGGGTGACACTAATGAATATCCTAAAAACAAATATGTACCACAGACTTCAGAAACTTAAAAGAATGCATTCCAACTGTCAACAAATGGCAATGATTTGTGTGTGTGTGAAATAGTCTTGAAAAAAGAATTTTATTCATTGTTTAGTTTGTGGAACTGACCATGTAACTTACTCCAAATCATATTCTAAGTGGCACTTTTAAAAAGTACTGAGATGGGAGATTGTTTGTGACCTACTGAAGGTCAACCCCGTGAAGAAGCAAGACAACAGAACCATCAAGCAGCAGTAAACGGAGGCCTTTGTCTCTAAGTTATGAAGAGTGGATGCCGTGGATCCTGCCAGGCAGTGTCCTGCAGATTTCTGGGCATAAGACAGATGGCAGTGCAACCAAGCTAGAACCCAGATCTTCCTTCTTTCCCTCTGGGTCTAACTCCTATTATCCACTTGTAAATTAACCTGTCAATTTATCAATCAACACCATCTTGATTCTCCCCTGTTCCACAGCCCAGCCTTGCGGTGAATTTGCCTCGTAAATAACTGGGAGCCCCGTGTTTGTTAGTATTGTGAATGAGTTTATTATCACTTTGATGGCTGCTATGAATCACAAATGCTGCCGAGAGGCTGATAAGAAGGAAGTACATGCACACATTAACAGGGTTGAAACTATTTTAGAGATAAAAGATGGAGTAACTGTGATAGCAAATCATTTAAATTGAAAAAAATGACGAAAAATGGTATTTGTGTGCTTGTGTGTATTCACTCATGCATGTGTGTGTGTGTGTGTGTGTGTGTGTGTGTGTGTGTGTGTGTGTGTTGGACAATCCTCTGCTTAAAGTACAAGAGAGAGAAATGCACTGAATTACTGTTTATGAAAGTAGCTGTGAGATTATACCAGCCGACAACAGTGGCTCCTGGTCCAGCAAGGCAATGCTTTATTAGATGGGTTACTCGAAAAAAATAAAATAAAAACAGCAGCCTTTATTCTAAGACTACATGGACACATTTAGATTTTAGGCAAGAGAACTCCCTAATGATGATGTAGAAGGGATTCTGAGGTGTATACATGTATGTAGACACTCTGCTCTCCATAGGAAACACAGAACTATATGACAGTATCCATTAAGTAAATGAGGTAGTTTGGTAAATTTAACACATTAATAAAAAATGGCATTACATTGGTAATTATTTAGTTTTTCCTTACTGTCCTTTTAAGCTGCTTACTTGACATGTACAATAAAATTTAAGTGACTTTAATTTAAAAATTCTTCAACAAATGTTAACATATTAAAATATGCAAAAGCAGTTATGTATCTGCAAGTCCATATAAGATTTTTTTCAACGTGATTATTATTCTGTTTAGATTTGAAAATACAGTCTTACTATAAAGTTATGTTTTAAAGACAGAGTTACACCCTGGACTTCTGTACCTGTTATCATCTCCTAGGTACAGGAAGATTACATTAAATACATGCATGTAGGATTTTATAACAGTATTCAGTTTGTGAATAACTTTCCTTTAAAGCAAGTTTGATGCTTTACAGAATCATTATACACTGGAAAGAAAGCCTTCTACATTTGGAAAGACAGGCATTCTCTTTGCGATTATGTTTTGCTTATTTGAAAAAGTGCTTATCACAACTCCAGAATTCCTTTGAGTATTTTGAAGTGGTTTTGTAGTTTTAGTTAAAGTGTATGTCTGCAGGCATCCTAAACACAGTCAGGTTAGTTAGTAAAGAGAATAGTTCAAAATATTATAGTAAATAGTAAAGAGAATATACAAAACCCTGTTTTGGGTTATATCGAGTAGCTGTCATTTGTAGGTGACTTGGGTGATTTCCTGAAGTATTATTTATGTACAACATGATGCAACTATGAGGTATGGACTGTAGTTAAAATTCTTGGACTCACAAGTCAGGATAAACTGTCAGTCATCTCTTGGGAAATACTTCAGCACAATTAAAACACTACATAAAAAGGGAGTAGTCCACGAACATTATTATACCCAATATGTCATCAGTAGAAATGTGATAAAAAATGAAACTATTCGTTAGAATGCAATTTAGAGAACCCGATAGGTTGTCCATTTTGTTCAGTTCATAATTAAGATAGTGTTTAAATCTGAAATGAATTCTATATATGCATGCTCAATAGACTATAGCCGAACAATAAGAACAGAATCACATCTCATTTTATCGTAAATTGTGTAATAAGCGATAAGGTAAAAATGAGGGCTAAAATCCTGGCAGCAAAAATGAAACAGAGCGACCTCAATTGCCCTAATTCCTTCTCCTTTTTTTCCTCTTTTTTCCCCCCTAAAGTCTCTTCATTTTGCCTCTGTTCACATTATTAGCTTACACATGAGTGCGTTATTAGAAAAATAACAAAGCCAAACAGGGGAACTTGGAAGGAGGGAGACAGGTTCCTTCTACAGCTGAAAGGTATTCCTATTTCGTTTGTTAGGAGGTGCAAAAAATTAGTTTTATAGTCAGGGAGGGACAATGACCTTTCTCTTTCAACAAGCTTGGCGGTTGGTCTTTTGATGGAAAAACTAGGGGATACAACATCTGGTAATTTGTGTTGGCGAGCTTAGCTGAGGTCTTAACGATGTAAGCAGATTATTCTTGAAGTAGAACAAAAAAAATTCCGGAAGACTCAATGGACTATTTAAAGTTATTAGGCAGTGAATTCTACCACTTCAGATCTCTTTTCTGATTCATTTTCCCTTGAAAGCTCAGCTTTGGAAGAGATTTTTTTTTCCCTTAAAGATCTGCCTCTTTCCATTCCAGTTGACTTTTTTGGTGGTCCACAGCTGTTTTGTCGTTCACTCTGGCCTCCTTTCTCTTCCCCATCACAGCAGAAATGATTGCTCTGCTGATTAAATTTTCTTCTTCAAAACTTTCAGAAGCTGTTCTCTACCCTCGGGAGTCACTGGCTGGAGCAGAGGGGTCGAGCCACACCAAAATAGCACGGCCAAGCTCTGGCAGTTCTGCAGAATGGAAAAATGAACAGGAGCAAGGGGTGAGAAAAAAAAAAAACAACCAAAACAAAACATAAGCACCTGGTCCAGAATTCCAGGCAAGAAGATAAACAGGAGTCAGGAATAACCAGTCCCGTGGGAGTCGGTTTCCATAAGCCTGCTGTTACACTCACATTGGACATTTGGGTTGCTTACCCTAATATATAAAAGTGGTTTGAGGCTAGCTATATTTGTTTTATCCTTGTTTAAAAAAATACAAATGAAGCAATTTATGCAAGGATTAGAAAGATCCTTAGTGTTTGTTATAAAGGAAGAAAGAGATGTCCTAAGTGAAATAAGTCCGTGAATAAACAAGCTAAACCTGCTGGATATTCCAGTTTACATGACTTGGATTGGGAATGCTGTTGTAATTTTTGTTTTGTCTTAACTTCTAACCAGATAAAAGTTCAGAGGTGTCAGACGCAGCCCACCTGGAGAGCAGAGTGTCCCTCATCCTGGACAGGGGATATTGCGTTCACACATCCTTGTTCTTCGATTAGTACATTGTATCCCAGCTATGTAAGCGGGGAAAACTAAGATGTGCACACCAGCTTCAATCTCTTCAGTGGTCCCAATCCTGTTGGTTGTCAGGATATAGTCTTAGATCAGCCACAGTGTCCAAGGGTTCCACAGAGAGTGAACTATGGTATACCTAAGAGAGGAATAGGAAAGGAAGGGAAGAAGAAAACCTCAAAAATTACATTGGAAAATAGCACTTTATGACTCCTAACCTTAGCATCACTGCACAGTAAAAACCACGGTTAACACCATTTGCCAGTACTTGGGAAAATCATTCTTTGTAACATTCCTTTACTAATGTTAAATGTTATTCTCCATGCTACTAGGAGTTTCTAATTATCTTCTACACTTTCTGGAATTACAGGGAACAACATTCATGTTCACACAGAACATAATTCCAGCTCTGACTATTTTAAAAGATTGTGATTGACTAGAGAGACTAGCAACTTTTTAGAAAATTAATTATTTTATGTACTTATATCCCAAATGTTGCCCTCCTCCCAGGCCCATCCTGAAAAAGGTCTGCCATCCCCTCTCTCTTTTGCCTCCAAGAGGGTGACCCCCATTCTCTCACCCTGGGTTGTCAAGTCTCTACAGAATTAGGCACTGCCTCTCCCACTGAGGCCAGCCAAGGTAACCCTCTGCTATATACCTGTGCAGAGCCTCAGAGCAGCCTGGGTATGCTCTTGGGTTGGTGGCTCCAGTCTTGGAGAGCTCTCAGAGATCCAGGAGAGTTGACAGTGTTTTGTCACAGACACACAGCACTTGCAGGCTTGCTTTTCTTCACCCCAATTGTATCTTATATCAACTATGTTTAATTAAAACTCTTAACAAGCAAGAAAGCCAAAGTCACATTTGCATCGTTTATGAGGCTTCCTCTTCTACCAAGATTGGCATTTGAAGGAAAGTTTATCAAATTGAGCTAAATCTAGACTGATCTTTCCAATTTTATCAATATTTGCCAGACATGGTGTTCATAAGGATACTATCTGAAGTTAGCTCACATATCTGGGTACTTTTATCCTCTCAATTTACTTTTATGTTTGATAAATTTTAAAAAAGAAAAAAATTAGAACTGTATTATTCTTCCTAAGCATTTGAATGCCTCAAATTGCCCATGCCAACCAATACACCTTGAGTGTCAGGTACTTACTCGTCCTTCCATTTGCTCTCTTAGTTCCACATTGGTAGCAACATTTTTGAGATTTTACTAAAAAAAGAAAAAAAATATGTGCACTTGTGGTTATATGGGCAACTGTATAATCAGGATTTCAGCAAACAAGCAACTGCAAAAGAGAGAACACTCAAACAGAGGGACTTTTGAGACTGATACACAGTTTCTCTGTTTTGTTTTGTTTTGTTTTGTTTTTTAAGACAGGGTTTCTCTGTGTAGTCCTGGCTGTCCTGGAACTCACTCTGTAGACCAGGCTGGCCTCGAACTCAGAAATCTGCCTGCCTCTGCTTCCTGAGTGCTGGGATCACAGTTTCTTCTCTGAAAAAAGTTATTTCTGACAAGTTTTAATCATACTTAGATTGATTTCATCTTTTTTCTTTTTCTTTCCCCCCCCCAAAACTTACAACCCCACCCAGTTGCAATGGTAGCTACAGTGCTAAGTCAGCTCTTCCTTCAGTGAAGGAGACCAAGTGGAAAGGTTCAGTAGTTGGTGCGTGATGTGGTGAACTGTGCTGCACAAATGTACATCCCTTGGCTGCACTGTATTCTTCCCCCCAAATCACTACCATGCTTTAGTTATTTCCTTTAGCTCTGCCTTTGTACAGGATGGGGAAGGAGGACAAGAAAGTCCATCCTACCTAGACAGGACTTTATGTTCTTCCATGAATCTTTTTCCTGGGTCCCACAAACATCCACTAGCGTCCTCTTTCATACCCAGTCCCTACTTTGGTTCATACTAAGTTGCTTGTTACCATGTCCATTGTTAGATCTCTAGCCTGGCAATACTGAATAGAGACTGTCCATCAAGACCAGGCATATGTGGACTTTGCTGCCACATACATTTCTCAGCTGCTGGGCCATCCAGTATCAATAATAACAACCAATAATAACAACAGTAGGAGACCACAACAAAGCCAATGGAAGACATGAAGACTTGCAAACCAACCTCCTCACTTACATGAGGGGAAATAAAAGGCCAAGAATAACTTACCTACAGCCAGAAAAGGAACCAGGACCTAGAACTTCAATCTGGCTCTGCTCATTCTCACAGTTTCTTCTCCTTCCCCACCTCTGCCTACATTTTAATTGACCATATACAGTTTTTCATAGAATAATATAATTGTATTAAGTACATAATTTATCTTTCTTCACTAAGTTATAAGCCCTAAAATGTGGGCACATTCCCTTCTCTCTCTCTCTCTCTCTCTCTCTCTCTCTCTCTCTCTCTCTCTCTCTCTCTCTCTCTCACACACACACACACACACACACACACACACACACAATTTGTCCTTCTAAAATCTTACTCAGCAACTATATGCTTTGAATAGAGACCAAATGTGATTCCCATTTCCCTGCAAGGTATCTAAGCATTACTACTTTGTCCCTATTCTTATAGAATTTCCAAATTGCATGAAAATCCATTATGTGAGGATCTCTAGGCCACCATCACTGACATTAACTGCTTCCAGTGATTGCCTTAACCTTCACAGCATTTCAGGGTACTCACCTTTATCATTATCCACATTGTGAAATTAGTAAATTGTCTGAGGAATCTAAAGGTAATTATCTTCAAACACAGTTACACAGCATTATAGTCAGAAGGTTGTTTGTCATAGTCCATATCTGTGATGCATAGGGGTAAAGCAGCAAGATGGACCTCTTTGAAAGTACCACAACTGCACCCTACTTGCACCTGAGATGTTTTATGTTAAACTCCCACCTGTTGCCATCACCTAGGCTTGATGTGTATTTTAACGTATATCCTAGCAATGTTCTTACATTATTTCTTGTTAGCTTTGAGCCTTTCTTTTGCTTGACTTCACTTTTTTTTTTTTTTTTTTTTTTTTTTTTTTTTTTTTTTTTGGTTTTTCGAGACAGGGTTTCTCTGTATAGCCCTGGCTGACCTGGAACTCACTTTGTAGACCAGGCTGGCCTCGAACTCAGAAATCCACCTGCCTCTGCCTCCCGAGTGCTGGGATTAAAGGCGTGTGCCACCACGCCCGGCTTTGACTTCACTATTTTAACTGTCTTGCTTCTCTCTCTCTCTCTCTTTCTCTCTCTTCCTCTCTCTCTCTCAAGTTTAACTTCAGCTAGCTAATACAATCAATATTTCATTTATTTATGTATCTTATTTTAGATTCCTCATTTTTCATTAAATCATTGAACCATTATAAATTATTTCATGTTGCCATATGATGGTCTTTTCCTATAGGGCAAAACGAAGAGTGCAAAGTAGACATCAAGACCAGTTGCTTCAGTTAACCACTGGATGAGTTATGAGAGACATCATTGTAGGATACAAGAGGATACACACAAGGGAGGATGTGTTCACTTCAACTACTAATAGACGAGTTGTAGAACAGATCACTTGATCTGGCTGAGAAAGAAATAAGCAAGTATTGTGAATCTCAGCAGTGATACAAGTTATCTCCCTCAGAAGTGGCCTCAGGAGAAGTGGGTCTCCACTGTCACACTATAGCATCGCCGACCATTATTGTGGAATAATAATAGCCCCTTGAAAAGAATGTCTGGACCATAAGTATAGGAAGCATCAAACTCAAGGATACAGAATGAAGATACCTAGAGTTGAAGTATTATATTCAGTTCCTTTTTTTTCCTATCAGTATATCTCCTAGTGCTTTGGGCATAACAAAGATGAAATAAAATTTAAATATATAATTCAATGTAGAGTTCACAGTCTTGTATAACTCAAGAAACTGTGGCTTTACATCAAATATTTAAATATTAAAATGGTTTAGAAATAAATAGATCAAACACAGGTAAGAAAACTGAGAACCAGAATAATGATGATAATAATGATGATGATGATGGTGATGTAGATGATGATGATGGTGATGATAATGCTGGGGATCAGGAAGGTGACTGTGCTGGATCCAGCTGTTATAGCTATAATAATCAGAGTGCCATGGAAAAAAAGTAGAGAAGTGAAATTCAACACATTTTTATTATTACATGAGGCTCATCTTATACTTTGCATTTCTATAGCACTTTATATTTTTCTAGTGTTCATTTGTTCCCAATTGTCATGATTACTTGATGTGTTGAGATGATCAAAAGTAATATCAAACTTGACAAGAATTTCTTCACAAAGTTTCATTGTACAAGTCAAAAGTTGGGGGAAATGAGGCCATAGATCAGAGAGTAAAGTGCTTGTTACACAAGCATAGGCATCTGAGCTAGCATCACCAGCACCAGCACGCTATGCATGTATGGCAGTGCACACCTATAATCACAGTAATGAGAGCAGAAACAGGCAGATCCCAGGGATTGCTGGCCAGGCAAAATAGCTGAACCTGCAAGTGAGAAAGCTTGTCACAAAACCAAAAACATGAACTATAATAGAGGAAGACAGTCAACATGGAGTCAGAGGAGGAAGGAGGAATGGGGAGGGAGAGGGAGAGAGTTGGAGACGGGGAGAGGATGCATTCTGCAAATTATCATTGGATCTTTGTAAGACAGAAACTGTGTTAGACTGAGAACCAACCAAAGCACAGCAATGTGGCCAGTTCCATTCCCTCATAAAGGCTTCAGTCTCATGATGAGTTTTGCAAAGTATTGATGTCAGTGTCCATAGGTAAAGCTACAAGTCTACAGTATTTAGGTTATGAAAAACAATAATTTCTGTGCAAGAAATACCACAAATTGAATTTAGTTAGTCCCTAACTGCGAAGCTGAAAGGCCATAGTTGCCTTTTACTTAGCAAATGGGTGTAAATTCTAGGAGTTTCTACACAACACAGAATATTAGAAATCTAAATCTATTAGCCCAAGAAATTTCAGGCTATTAGGTGCAAAATGTAAGGTGGTCCCTCTCTCAAGAGAACAATTTGGTTTTAGATACCACCCACGGTGAACCAAGGTAATTATCCAAATCCCTGGCCTGGGGAAAAAATAGTAGAGAGTGCCAAAGTAAGGAAGAATGGTATACTAAGGAAGGAGTGGTATACTAGTCTTCACATGCCTTTATTCTACCCAGGGACCGTGATCTTGAGTCACAGGGTGTGAAAAGCTAAAAATGAGAGCTATGTCTACTCAGGGGTGAATCTCGGCACTCCTCGCTCAGAATAGAATGATAGTCCCACATTGAAACTAGGCAAGAACATAGAAGTGGAGTACCCAAGATTTGTTTCTGAGGTTATGTTGGATTTTTATATGCAATCGAATGGAAATCTTACCTTTTCCAAAATTCATTACAAAACATTGCTTTGTTTCTTTTATTTTTCATTTTTATTTTTTTATTTTTATTTTTTCTAGACAGGGTTTCTCTGTGTAGCCCTGGCTGTCCTAGAACTCACTCTGTAGACCAGGTTGGACTTGAACTCAGAAATCCACTTGCCTCTGTCTCCCAAGTGCTGTGATTAAAGGCGTGTGCCACCACTGCCTGGCTCAAACCACTGCTTTGTAAATAGTGAATGGCTATAAAATGCTTATGAAAACATATGATTATACATTTCATGTATCTTTAAATAATCAAGATTAAGTTATAAAAACTAACTTTAGTACTGTATATTTGATACAGGACGATACCCACACTATCTGTCTTTCCTAATACTATACCATTATCCCCGTGTTTAAAGACCAAGAGCCTATGAGAGCTATTATATTGAAATTTTGTTGACTGATTTTCATTTTTTAATCTAATTTGTTTCATTCCCCCCCCCCTTTAATGATGCAATCAAGTTAGGTGTGAATCATCAGCTCATGGTATGAGTAATACAAGATGTTTTAAATTATTACAAAAAACTGTAAAAGTTAAAATCTACTTTTATGATATGAAAATGCATGATTGTCTTTCTGCCTTTATAAGTGTATTCATTCACTCAGTTCCTGGCTTCTGGGTTTTCAAAACAAGAAAAGCCTTCTGACATTTGAATCATATTCCAGATCTCTCTTGGGTAGTTAAGTTTACACCTACACTCTAAATTTTCCTATAAATACCACATGCCTAAACACACAGTTAAATTAGATTTTTCTACTAAGAGAGCTGAGGTGTAGAATATGCACACCAGAGAAAAACAAGGCTTGTCACAAGATGTATAGCTATCCTGGGGCTTCTTCAGTAGGTGGAGAACTCAGGATTCTTTGCCTCATAAATTGTCTGTCTCACTAATAGCTCTTCATTCATCAAATCCTCTATTTGACTTAGAAAACAGAATTGTTAATTTCTAATCTGATAGTAGAATTTAACTTTCATCAAGGAATTTAGGTTCCTGGGTTGAGCTAGGTAGATTTGTTTTGGTGAACCTCAATGATTTTCCTTCAACTCCAGCCTGTGTGGTCTTAGATTGGACAATACACGTTACTGGAACAATACAGACACAGGGCAGAAAATCCAAATCCAAAGCTATTCCTCCCTAGTTCCTGCAGAATTCTTCCTTGTGTGTTAAAATAGCCAGCCATTCTGGCATGCTTGATATTTACTTCTAAAGAGTCCTAGCATTTCAAGCTCTCAGGTAAAGATGAAGTGACTGGTCATGAGATTATCTTCAGTCAAAGTCCTACCTGGTAAAAACCCCAGTCTAGTCAGTTGTGCTAAGATGGAAAGAACATTTGGGAAAAGAACAGGACAGAGCCTTGAGGGAATGTTTCCAGGGTGTTTCCCAGATTACAGCCGGGTGAGGAAAGTCCATGTAAGACTGCAGCATGGAAGTACAGCTTTCCATGGGTTCTTCACAAGGCTCCCAGGCAGATGTTTCTCATCAGCAAATCCTTTGACTACAAAATTTGTGAGGCCTGTTAAGAGCAACCCTGGGAATTTCTGTGCATGGGGGTGGCCAATGCAATAGTTCAAATCACTAACAAGAAATTGGCCAAAGCTCCTATTTCTCAACTGCCAAATCTTCCCCCTGAACATGCAACTCTGACTTTGTATTCATAGAACAGGCATAATGTGTAGCTGCTTTCAACAAACACCAACAGCAGCAAACGAAAACACACAAAAAGCTTAGCTTTTATTTAAATAATTTAAAAAAGATAACTTCTTTTACCAAGCAGCTATGTACCTTCAAATTAATTTCAGTCAATGTTTGAGGAGACCAACTCAGTGAGATCTAAACAATGATATGAATATCTGTGATAATAGCTTAATTGCTAACTTGCAAATAATTTTGGAAATTAATAGACTGCCAAATATTCAATTTGGACCCAACACAAAAAATAGCTCATTTTTTGAATTGTAGACCTTAAATATGAAGTTATAATCAATTTTGATAGAATCTTTGACTAATTAACATATGAATCTATTCAACAGCCATTTATTGAGTATCATCTGTGTGCCAGACAACAGTCCTGGTGCTAAGGATGCCTGCCTATTGATGTTGTGTGCTTGTGTCCAGCTCAAGGGAGAGGGGAGACAATTTATTCAGTAAAAAGGATCCAGGGCATGAAGGTCTTTATGCATTGGTTTAAGATAATGGCAAATGTGGTTTATAGAAAATATTTCAGTGCCAGAGAATTTAGTCAGAATATATTTAGACAAATCACTCCACTTCCATATCTTACAATGGCTTTCTAGACATGGGGCTAGTGGCAAAAATAATACTTTAGATTGGAGCACTAGCTCAGCAGTTAGAAGCACTGGCTATTCTTCCGGAGGACACATGTTCAATTCCCAATATCCTGACTGCAGTTAACAGCCCTCTCTATCTCTAGTCCCAGAGAATTTGATAATTGTCTTCTTTTGGATTCCAAGGGCCCCAGTCATGCACGTGGTATACAACCAAACATGTAGGAAGAGAACCCATTCACATGATATCAAAAAGTAAAAGAAAGGTTGAAGGGAAGAGACCTAACTTCCGGTATTGATGAGAAGAAAGGAGGAAGTAGATTTGAGACAAGTTACAGAATAAAGGTTGTTGATATGGTTACAAACCATTCTGAATGTCAGAGAAGGTGGGGAAGATGGGATTGGAATAATTTTTTGAGGCCCCATCTTTAAAAAAAAGACAAATGAAAGGTGTCACTTATTCAAAGATGACACAGAAAACAAAGCAGATTTAGGGAGACATGTGTGAGTTGTGATCTTAAAATAAACCAAGAAATCTGAAGAATGTGCACACATTTGTCCATAGCCAAGCACTATTAATTACTAACATGGCAGGGACATCATCTGTATATTTAGGAACGACTACAGCCATGGGTGTGGATGAGTTCCAAAAGGATCCTGTATTGACTGTCCTACTGTGCACAGTGTCAGAGTGAAGACTCAATAGCCAACTGCTGAAGTTAAATGACCATTCTGACATGTCCCGCTTATATTACTATATACAGTTACTGAACTAGGTCAAGCTTAAGTTTTCCTGCCCAGTCAAATATATGTCTACTGTCATGGGTTTAAGAGGAAAAGGTAACATAGTTTACTATGTTTTAGTGCATAACATGTACTTGAGGGATGCTAGCCATTAGTGTTACCTGTTGTCTTTGTTAAACGCTGACCTAGAGCAAAGAATGAACTTCTGTGTGATGCCCATGGTTTAAAGCCCAAACAGTCCACACACATGAGGCTCAATATCAAGGTAGATTTTTTTCTGAGTGAGAAGTGAAAACAGCACATGCCATCAACCCTTCCACATAGATTCCATTTCAGCTCCAATCTTGCTGCTCACCTCACTCAAGAGACCCTAGTCTTAAGCAGATTGATTGGATGGTCATTTGTAAACACTCTAGGTTATTCTACTGATGACAGTGAACGTGCCACAAATGGCCTGTTTCAGAAAAAGTAGCTTGTGTGGAGTTTCACTGTTTCGAAGTGATGTCACTTCCCATCATCCACTATCTCCCAGGCCCCTCAGTGAAGGGAGAGGAGGGGCTCAAGGTAATAGCAGGACAGTTTTTAATCCTTTCAACACAGTCAGCATGGCCTTTTTTTTTTCATGCCAGTGTCTCCATCAATGGTAAACTTTAGATCAAACCTCCATCCTACCAGAGCAATCACTGCTAGGAAACTGAACAATACAGATAATATCGAATTAAATAATACATATTAAGATCTAGACTTCAAATGGACACTCAAAATGATTGGGGCACTTTTCGCCAATAATTAAATCTTAAGGGTTTGTTATAAACAGCATAGCATTAGGGCATGCCACAACCCAGGCATATTCAAACAGGTTCCTTTGGCTGCCAAAGAGGGTCAGAGAGTTTGAGATAAATTTTAAGGCTCTGGGTTTAAACTGCTCAGAGATATGATCCCCATTCACAGAACAGGATTTAATTCAACTGCTTTCTTTCTTGTAGTGGAGAAGTGTACTTTTTAGAAGAAAGAAAACCAGTTTATTCTTCCCCTTTGGAAACGGCTACAGAGGCTCCTGATAAATGCAAGGTTACACACCTGGCACCAGAGAGGCTTTGGCAAGACTTTGATTAAATCTGCCACTATTTGTGTCAACAAATGTTGCCAGGTAAGTGGCAAAGGAGTTTGGCTTACTTGTGCCAAGGGGCATTGAGGACAGCAGCTGTTACATTGAACACATTCACTAAGAGGGAGCCAGACTCCACCAAGGGAAATGAACTGTTTCTAGAATAATAGAAGGCAGGGTTTTTTTTTTTGTTTGTTTGTTTTGGTTTGGTTTTTTTTTTTCTTCTTTTTTTGCTTTCCCTGAAACAAGTATACCAAATCTACTTCTCGAGAAAGATGAACTTCTTTTCAAAAGTGCATGAGACTTGGAGTAAGCAGAATAAAGAGAAGACAAAAAAAAATCAAAGAAAATCTTTTTGAAATGCATTTGGTTGCATGTACACTGAGAAATCAAACCCTGTCTTCAAAGTCCAGAAGAAGTGTAATAAATAAGGACTGAAAATAGCTAGCAGCACATTATCCAAGTGCTTCAAGTTCCCCACTTCTAAAGAACTGGCCTCAAGAATTAGGGATTTATTGGATGTTTTTCTTCTCTCCAGAAAGCATAAGTTCAGCGAGTACTTACTGAATAAAACTAATAAGTAACAAGTGTTTGACATGCATGTACCCAATCAGGCTCCAACAAAACAAGCAAACAAAAAAACAAAACAACAAACAAACAACCAAAAAAAGGTAGTGTCCTTGTCTTCATGGGTCACATACCTGGAATGCATGGGAACAGTCATTACTTAAATAACATGCAATTATATAAAGTTCACATTCACCTGAAAATATGGTACACCTAAGTATACAATGACTAGTCTCCCAGAGAAATTTGCCGTCTCATATTCTGCACACTCCCATTACTCCTGTGCAAAGGGATATCATAGCAATTCCTTTTCTGCAGTCTAAAAGTTAAGAAATACTTTCTATTATAAGGCCCTGTAGTGCATCCTTTATGACCGTTGTCCTTAGGAGTTCTTATGAGTGGTTGTAACCACTACAACCCCGTGAATGCAGTTACAGGTCACATGCAAACTTAGAGATGTGATCATATTCCTCTACAGTTCTATGACTAGAAAAAGGTGACAGGTAGTCCAAGTCTGGCTTACTAACCATTGCTTTTTGGTCATTGCTGCACTCATGCAGATTTTCTTGAGGTATTTATGCTAAAATCTATCTTGGAGCTTGACATACAGCTGCATCCACTACTGATCCATCTCAATATTCATTAGCCACACTCTCGTCTTCATGACCCAATAAAGAGCTCACGAGGCTTTTACTTTCCTTTCATTCTCTAGCTCAGCACAGAGGCAATCTATCCACCCATTAGAATTGTCATGGGGTCCAATGAAAATGCATCAAATACTGTACAGCATAACTAAGCCTGCCTGGTGGCTAGTAGAACAAATAAATCTGCTTTCAACTTTTCTATAGAATACCCAGCTAAAGGGATGGAGACAAGAAGCCTTCTAAGTAAGTAGAAGGAAAAGAAACTAACTAGAAGAGCAAAGGAAGGGAAAGGAAAGGAAAGGAAAGGAAAGGAAAGGAAAGGAAAGGAAAGGAAAGGAAAGGAAAGGAAAGGAAAGGAAAAGAAAAGAAAAGAAAAGAAAAGAAAAGAAAAGAAAAGAAAAGAAAAGAAAAGAAAAGAAAAGAAAAGAAAAGAGAAAAGAAAAGAAGAGAAAAGAAAAGAAAAGAGAAAAGAAAGGGGAGAGGAGGGGAGGGGAGGGAGATGGGGAAGAAGGGGAAGGGGAAGAAGGGGAAGGGGAAGGGAAGGGAAGTAAAAGGAAAGGAAAGGAAAGGGAAAAGGGAGAAAATGAAATATTTACTGAAAAATTATTCTTGATCAGTTAAAGGAGTACTTGGAGAAACCTTATCTGTACACCTCTTGACAAAATACAATAAGGGGGTGCTTTCCTGAAATATTAGGTGAAGATGCTGGAGGTATAGGGTGGCATCCTTTGGATATAGACACACTAACACAAGTACATCTTTTCTTGCTCCAGATTCTGAGTCACTGTGAGTGTGATATGCACCACAGTTGCTGTACATTACAGGCCCCCGGGTGGCATAATTAAAGGCTTATCTTAGCAAGAAGGGGAGAAAGCCTGGCGAGTTTGCCTCAGAAGTCAGAAGAGCTGAGGCTTGAAAAGCAGCAGCAGGTGGGAGTCACAGAGTGACCCCAACAAAGAGGTGGGGACTGATAAAGAAAAGGAGATAATTCCAGTCTCCAAAGAAGAGTTATTTATGAGAAACGGAAGTGTATACAGACGAGGAAGGCAACCCCTGCCATGGTACAGTTGAAGGAGAGAGGAGTGGCTTGGCTCAGATTAGAAGCCTCTTTTTATATTTTCTTAGAAATAAAAATTTTTAAAAAATGAAAAAAATTTAAAACCCTCTCATTTCAGCCTTTTTTTCTCCTCTCCTATTCTAATTGCTACTTACATGAAGGAAGGCACCCATTTCAACAATTAATCTTAGCTCTCAAACCTCTGAGAAACAAGCAATGCATGTGAGACGGGAATACTGTTATACCTGCAAAGTGCAAAATATGCTTGCTGCTTATCCAGACTCCTCCAGCTCTAATTCAAGGTTTGCAAAGTCATGGAAGAGGAGCAATGGAGTTCAGGGATCTAAAATGTTCACGGGTAAGGACATACATTTTGCCTTTGTCATCAAGCATGGTGGTCCTCTGGTCAAACCATACTTCACTACACAATGTCTCCATCCTCTGGAGAGCCCTGTTTTCTTAAGTGCTAAGTAGAATCAGTCCCATAAAGAAATAGAGACTTTGAATCTTCTTGACTCAGTTATCTGCCTAGTGTGGTTACTCTTCAGATTGAGTATCTGTGTCAAAGATTGAGGCTCGGTGTATTAGAGAAGGATCCTTCCAAAACAAACAAACAAACAAACAAACAAACAAAAATCCCAGATATATTCCACATCTGCAACTTTGAAACAATTCTCCAGTAATTAAACATTATGCACTGTGTTTAATTGTATTCAGGTCCAGCCTTCTCTCTTTGTAGAGTATCTTATTGTGGGTGTCTATGGATTTCAAGGATAGAGCCTTTTAACTGTGATTTCATTTATTTCAGTGGGATAAAAAAAATCCAGATGGTGAACCTATTTGGGTAAGGTATGTTGTTGTTCTGCCCAGTCTCTTGCCCCAGCTCTCACTGGGGCAAACGTCTGTGTGAAGATTCTTTCTTGACAATGTCTGCTATCTCTTTATTTGTGTGTTATTTTGACACGGAACACAGAAAATTGCAACTCTCATTTCCCAAATACTGCGGGAAGGTTTCTGTACACACCTCCAACAGGAGCCAATCACATCCTTGTTAACAACAAGAAAAACCAGTGATCTGAGGATGTTTCATGCTGCATCGGCCCTGGAAGAAGAACTCTTTCATTTCGAATACTTTGTCTCCACCATGGAGCTGGCTGGCATAATGGACTTTTACAAGGGGCTCTGAAGCAATTGGCAATTAAGTGGTTTGAAGGGGTGCTTCTGGGTTGCTGTGAAAGGCTTCAGGTGTGAAACGCTTGTTTTCAAGAGCACTGAACAAAATGTATGGTTGCTTTCAGCACCCCCCTTGTCCTTCCAGAGGAAAGGGAGGGGGGGTTCGGGGGAAGCAAGGACACTCAAGAGCAATTTGCTATTCAGCATCTGAATGCCGGGCGCTTTCTTCCCCCCAATCCTTGTGTGGCTGGTGAGGGGGGCAGATTGAGATGGCACAAACAGCGCCTTGCACAATGGTGGATCAAGAGCGAGGCAGGGAAAATGAGGCCCGGAAGAATGGACGCCTGAATGAAGGGAAGACGGCTTGATTGTTAATTGTGGGTAAATGTGTTCCAGGAGTGAAAAGGGTTCATGGGCTACTTTAAAGCTATACCCAAGCAATAAGTACAGAGAGTAGGGAAATAAGGAGATGGTCCTGACCCTTTTAAGGGCTATAGTAGTACATCTGGCCCACTTGAAAAAGTAAATTGAGAACTGTTCAAAAAGGTAGACAAATGCATATGTGTGTTCGAATCCAATCCTATTGCTTGCAAGAAGAAGAAGAAAAAAAAAAAAACCTGGCAATTCCATTTCACAGGCGGCATGCACTTTAAAGTATACACTTTTCTTTTTGAGTATTAGTCAATAGGGCAAAAGATAATATGCAATACGGATGCTGTGGAATAGATAAATATTTAAAATATGACTTTTTCTCAAGAATACAGCCTTCTATTCTAGGATGAAATGTATCTGCACTGAAGCCAGCACAGGGGTAAAGGAAACTTCAAACAGTCTTCATGAAGGATATTGTTCCCTTAGTTCTGTTTCATGTCACTTTCCCTCCTCTGACCTTTACTTCCAACATATTGATTTTCTCCTAACCCAGCCTTGCTTTGCAGAAAAAAGGGGTATTGAGTCTTTGAGCTGCTTACATATCACTATTGTACATGCATCCTTAAAGGTGAAGGTGCTGTTTTCAGGAGATGGCTATCTGACTGACAATGTGATTAGGATTGTCTGAGGAGTTTTCGTTTGAGATGGAGGAGGTCACACATATCAATCTGGGAAAAGAGACATAAGGGGACTGGAATCGCGTTGTCTTTTAAACGTTTCTCAAAGAGTTCTGGTTTTGCTCTAAGCAACAGCTCCTTGGATAAAGTACATAGAAACTTATATTTGTTAATGGAGACCAGGAGTTTTTATCACTTTTTTTTTTTTTTAAATCAAATGGGCCACATAGTTTTCTAGGAGAGTCTTTTTTGTTTGTTTTTTGTTTTGGTCAGAATTCTGGCTATCCATGTGTAAACATAATTAAGCCAACCATCAGACACTTGGGGATGCTTTCTGGACATATCTCATGACATCACAGAAGCATAAATGCCAAAGTAAGGTAGGCAGTTAAAATTGTGCATTGGCAATAAGGCCACTGAATTTTTTTTTTTTTTTGATGCTTTGGAATTCTGTCCTCTCTGCAGCCACATGAGAGCCCTAAAAGGAAGAAAAAAAAATACCTCACCATCAAGTCCCACCTCATTCCAAAGTGTTCTCACGCTCCTGTCAGTAGGAAGATCACCTGGTCCAGTCGTCCTGTTTGTTGCCCTGAGGGTTCGACAGTAACCATTTCTGCCTGTGGCTTTGAAGCCAAGCCAAGGCAGGGTTTTTAACAACACATCACCCTGTAGCACACATTAGGATGTTTGTACCCACTTGTTCACCGCAGCAGCATAGGGTCGATTTCTGCTAGTAAGATGTGACCTGCCCCATCACCACAGAGAAGAGGGAAACTAAAACCCTCCATGAAAATTGGAACTACAACATGTAACAAGGTCCATTCTAATAAAAAAGGCTGTTAGTTTCTGTCTACCTAGACCTGGAATCAAATGTGTCATGGGATTTGGGAAAACCTGGTGTATCTAAACTCTATACTTTCCTCACTCCCATACTGAAAGCTAACCCAGGCCAGCTTTTCTCGAATGTGGCTTTCCCAGTGGGAGATGAGCCTGCTTTACATTTCTTTCTGAAACATTTAGAGTATCAATACTCCAAGATCTCTAATCAATTCCCAAGCTGTGTCCTTTGAGCTCTTTGCTCTCCCACTTCAGGACTTCTGCAAAGGTGCCGCAGAGCATTCTGAAGTCCATCATTAAGACCTGCTACTAAGTCCACGAGTCAGTTTTGGATTAGAGTAAAAGTTAGCCTGACTTTTCCCGTCAAGGACAAAAAAACCTGCAGCTTGAACTCGGGCTTAAAGGAGAGCACCACCACATGGAAAGTGCTGTGAGATGACTGAGCAAAACCCACAATGACACTGCTCAAATTTCCTGAGCTGATTCCTAACTCAGAGGCCATGCTTTTAAATTGTGGCTCTCTCATCAACTACATGGGATCTTAGGCATTTCAGTCTAAGCATGAGAAAACTGCTTCAGCCACAGGTTCCTCCTCTATCACATGGAGACAGTTGCACTGATTTCATGGAAGGATAAAGATCCCCATGGTCTATGAACAAAATAACTCTATTCCACTTTCTATGTATGCAAACAAGGCTATCTGTCAATATATTACATCACATTATAAGTATTCACTTGGCAACCTCTATGTAATTGGAGCTCAAAGTTATCAGCTACCTCTGCTGCTCCAGGAGTACAGACTCTCCCCATGCTTAGACTCATAAAGAAGTCTAACAACAAACAGTGAGGAATCATGGACATGCCAAGGTCTAGCCATAATATCTCAAAGTCCTACACACCATTGTTTAGCCTAGTTGATTGATCAGGATCCTCCTGATTTTTCTTTGTGTTGCTGGTTCAAAGCAGATAGGCCTTTGTGCATCTGCCTGGTCTTTTCAGCTGTAAGAAGTAGCTAACAGATCAAGAAGCGTCTCCAGGCTCTAAGGTCACAGGCAGCTCTTACTAACTAAGCATAGACCACGCTGTCATTTTTCAATCAATGAACCTTCTCACTAAAGCTTACCTACCTTCTGTTGGTACTCTAGGAGAATATAACATTTTATAATATTTCATTCTACCCTCTCCTCTGGAAGGAAAACATCAATTTCTCTGCATTGTTTATCTGCATTTTTTCCTTCATTTTGTTTCTTAACTAGATGTTCTCTCAATTAATCATTTCTCTTAATTTAGAAGTTAAGATTCTAAATTAAATTGTCCTAGATCCCCTCTGTCAGAGATCATTTCTGAATATACCAAATCATTTGAAATCCTGAAAAAAATTAAAATAATTTTAAATACAATATGGTGAGTACCTCATGCCATCTTAGAATTTAACAGTTCTTTAATGGTTGACAATGAATGGACCTAAGCATTTTGTGATTTTTTTTTTCTTGAAACTGTAGAAGAAAAAAAAAAAAACTGTGTGCAGATGTCTGAGCTTTGTAAGTATTACTGATTAGTAGACTGTAAATGTTAAAATATTGTCTTCAAATCTCTTATTCTTACAAATGAGGAAGATGAACACAACAAATAACTTACTTGAGCTCCTATAAACCAAGTTTGAATCATTATTTCCCCTGATTAGGCCCCTTGTATTGCAAGGAAGGAAACTGCCCATTGCAGGGAGAGTATAAGTTTACTGAAACACTGGGAGTGCCTTGTGTTATGGAGGAAACTCCAGTCCCTTTGAAGCCATCAGCACTGAAGCAAACAAAAGGTTTTGAAGCTGTTTTTCCTCTTTTCCTTCTTATTTTATTACTTTCCCCCCTCTTCTCTGAATTTTGTATAGCAATGTCTTGATTCATACGAAGAGGGTGACAGACCCTACAGAGGAGTTCGCAATGAGGTTTAGTCATCAATAAGTATGTCCTTTGCTATGCTCCAGAGGAGAACCCATAGAGGCTGAGGAATCATTACATGTTTTGTAGAAAATGCAGGAAAATCATGTTTAACGAAAGGAAATACATGCCAATGGGGAAATACATTTGTAAAATGTGCTGTTTTTGTAATAATCTCTTTTTAATCATTACATTCTACTTTATTAGATGTTTTCTTAATTTACATTTCAAATGCTATCCCCTTTCCTAGTTTCCTCTCCTAAAATCCCCTATACCCTCCCCCCTCCTCATGCTCCCCAACCAGTCACAGTATGTTCTACACAGGGCACATAAATGGGTATAATGTGGATCATTGATGCTGAATGAAAGAAGATGACCATTGACAATGTCTGAGTTCAGCCTCCTCTCCACACTTGTGTGTGGAAGTCCTCACTTAAATGTTATCTGGACCAAGAAGAGGGAGTATCCATCTGCGGCAATAAAATGTGAACCTCTGGGCTTTGTGGCTTACTGCACACCACCAGTGGAAAGAATGCAGACACAAAGACACCAGCTTCTACCAGCTCCGGTGATTCCTCTCTTCCTCTCAATACTTTCACTTTAAAGAAGGTTTAAGAAAGTTTTCAGGGAGAGTCAAAGTTTACAGGAACAAGCAAAGTGTCTTGTATTATGGAGGAAACTCCAGTCCCCTGGAACCCTTCAACACTGGGGCAAACAAAAAGGTCTAAGGCTACTTTCCCTTCAACACTGGGGCAAACAAAAAGGTCTAAGGCTACTTTTTTCTCTTTCTCTTATTATTTTTCTTCCCTCTCTTCTCCAAATTTTAAATAGCAATATCTTGAGGCATACAAGGAGGTTGACAGATCCTGCAAAAAAGTCTGTAATGAGACCTAGACATCAACAAATATTGCTTATATCCCTTGCTATGTTCTACAGGAGTAGCCATAGAATCTGAGAGAATTTGAACTGTGGAGCCAGAAAACTTGGGGAAAGACTGGAAACTTAGAAGTGACAGACAGAAAGGAATTTTTTTCAGAGTATTTGGGAACAAAATCTTTGGAAACATACTAAGGAGTGGTGAGAACTTACCAGAAGAACATAGTTTGATCCACTACTAATATTCCTTAAACCATCTAAAAGGCTGCCATCTTCCCAGACAAGGGAAAGGGAGCTTGTCTTCCTATTATTTTGCTACCTCCATTTATCCTTGTCTTCTGTTTACTTCCCATTATTCATTTCCCAGCACTGCCTTGTCCAGGGCCAGCATACAGTAAGAGCTCCATGATGGGTGGAGAAACCCAATAAACTCAGGCCCCTGAACTTTGTAAAGGCTATTTTATGTTTTTCTTCATTCTCAACCATTAAACGAAACTCAAATCCCTACCATACACAGCTGAAACCCAGCCAGATGTTCATAACGGCTCCACCATTCTGCCTGAATGGGTTTTAAAGCATTTTTTTTAAAGGCAAACACTGAAGAAAAGGAACAAAGCTTTTCTTCCCTTTTCTTTCTTCTTTATTTTTGTGTACTGCGTACTCCTCCACACCTTCACCCCCTCCAGCTTGCCCTGGGAGGGACCAAGATTACAAATCCATTCTGGAAACCCAATTTGTTTAGAAAAGTTGCATAAAACAATGCAGTAACTCCTGCACTGCCCCGAGTCAAGGCAGAGTCTGTGTGCGAGAACTCCTCTGAGGAGTGGAGACACTTTGCAGACACTTTCCTTATTTCAATGGCACACCTGCTTGGCTATCATAATATAGCTCACATTCTTTGGCTGGTCTTTGTTTAGGTAATTACTAGAGTTTACAAATACGCCTTCAAATATAATTACCGTAGATTTGCCTAGGAAGTTCAACAAGCTTTACGCAGGAGTTTTCGAATTGTGTTTCATACACAGAAATAGACTGCTTTGCAATATTATTACTTGGTCCCACAGGAACTGGGTAACCAGATTGGAATTGTTGGAGATTATGTAAATTTTGCTCTTAATTTACATTTTTTTAAAAAAATATATTTGGTTTTTGCTTTCATTATGGAACACTAAACCTGGACAGTCACAGCTCATACTGGGAATGTGACCCAGACACTGACATCTGAACTGTTGATCTCCATGTCTGTGTGTCATGTTGGGGCTCCACCCTTTCTGCTCTTTAGCATTGCACTTCTGTAGGATGCTTGGAAGCTCTTAGGTGCGTTCTCTACCAAACCAAAGTAGATGGCTTGTCACTTGAGCACTACATGCTCAAGTTTGTATTTATCAGTTTATCTGAGAATCAATTTTTGTTTGTTTGTTCTGTTTTGTTTTTTCTTTTCCAATCCGTTCAGCAAGTATAAGAGTATGTGCCATAGCCAGCGTCTACTGGGGTTGCAAGAGAAGACTTGAGGAAGGCACTCAGCATAAAAGTAAGTGCTTAATACCTGTTGGCTGTTTATATTATTACAGTCTTATCATAGCTGACCATTTCAACATTGCCTCAACAGAAAATCCTCTGCCTTAACAGTCATGTAAATAGCATTTCCCATTTATATTCTAAATACTAAGCTATAAAATGAGAAGTTCATTCAGAAGACTGTATTACAGATCCAACATTTTAAAACACCAACTCAACTATCAAAGGCCTCACACACTAGATTTTCAGTAAAGAGAGGGAAGATGCCACCACTCCCACAGGCCTTTGAGCTCCCTGGTTGTGACTTTGAAGCCCAGTACAAAGGCTCGGCAGAGGGCACCAGCATGCACCTTCACATGAGGCCACACAGGAAGAGGCACTTTACATATCATGCTCCCTGCTGCATATTCTTATCCCTTAAGGCAGCTCAATGTAGTGAGGATTTTTTTTACTGTCCTTTTATTTAAATGCATAATCAGAATAGTTGCTAGGGAAGAAAGAGAGAGAGAGAGAGAGAGAGAGAGAGAGAGAGAGAGAGAGAGAGAGAGAGAGAGAGAGAGAGAGAGAGAGAGAACAGCCCCAGAGTGGAGTCCTTTATTGATCTAAGAATTGCTTTATAAGCTCAAAAAGTTTTATCCTCGGTGCAGAAGTGCCTAGAGTCTACTATTTGTGAATTAATAAGCTGTACAAAACAGGGAATGTGGAAGATGTAGCAGAGCAGTTTCAGGTTTGTTCCCAAGTTTTGACAATTTAATCTGACAAGTGTGAACGGTGCAAAAAAATTTTTCCAAGGCTTTCTTTATATCTTATCATTGACCTTGTGGCCTTTTTAAAAACCACACCCCTAACCCAGCTATCACTTACTATCTGTCCTGACTGCTCGAAAACTGTCTGCTCTTTTTCCCAAAATATCTCTCCGAACCTCAGATCTATATTTATAATTTTCTCACATGTGAAAGACCTGGAATTAATCAAGAATGGGTCACGGTACCTATCAACCTATTATTTTTTCCTCTCTTGTTTCCTTAATGATTCAAATGCAACTCATCTTTAGTGCTGGGTATGTGTGTTTCAAACAAACACGTCCTAATCACCAGAGGAGACAGAGAACGAGGGTCGTTGGAAAGCTCGGCGAGGAAAGGAAGCAGAGAAGGGATAGAAGGAGAAGATGCAGTTGGTCATAGCTTTGGGAAAGGAACTGAGGGGCCTCTGCTTTGTTGAGCTTAATGTCTTTGGCTTCGAGTCTAAACTTCAGACACTTGGTTTTTCTAGCACTCTTGGTTAAAGGACTAGGATGAGAGAGCACAGAGAAGTGATTTGCACACAAATACCATGTCAGTTTTAAATATTTTAAAAAGAGAACACATATATGATGTTAAGGTTGTGGGCAGATAGTAGCAAAGAAAGACGTACAGTAAGTTCAATGATCAGAATGTCCATCTGGGAGTCTCACAGGTAAAGACAACTCTAGCCACCCCTTCTCTGTCACTTCCTTCAACTACTTGTCCATTTTAATAATGTATTACTGAGGCTATGGAATGCTCGCATAAAAGGCCTATCATGACTGCCCTCCAAAAGACCCAACAAGCAGCAGAAAGAGTCAGATGCAGATATTTGCACCCAACCAACGGACAGAAGCAGTTGACCCTTGTTGTTGAATTGGGAAAGGCTGAAAGAAGCTGAGAAGAAGGGCAATGCTGGAGGAGGACCCCTAAGGGGAACCCCTGAGATCTCTCAAACACTGGGCCACCAAACAGATAGCATACATCAGCTGCTATGAGGCCCCCAACACACATACAGTAGAGGACTTCTGGGTCTGAGTTCATTCAGAGATGATGCACCTAACCCTCAAAAGACTTGAGGCCCCAGGAAGTTTAGAGGTCAGGGTGGGGTGGAGGGCATCCACGTGGACATTGGGGGGATGGGGAGGAGGTGTATGATGTGGAGCAGTTGGAGGGTGGATTGTGGGAGGTGGGGAATGGAATATGGAGTGTAAAAAATAATTAAAAAATAATGCACTCTCTCTCTCTCATACAGACACACACACACGAATTCTAAAATACAAAAAAAAAATAGAAAATAATGCACTGGGTGACTAATTGAAATAAAGGATCAAGGAAGTTGGTCAAGAGATAATAGAATGAAACAGGTTAAAAAACAGAACACTGACAGAAATTGTCAGTCATTGCTTCAACCCCTACTATATTCTGTGCACTGTCCTGTTTTTCCTCCTAGTCCCAGCATCCATTGTTCCAATGGAAGCCATTCCATGTGCCACACTAATGGGTTATTATTTAAGAACTGGACCAAAGAAATACAGAGACAGCAGCAACTGGCTAAAAACGGGTGTTTGCAATAACAATTGACCTTCAAGCATTTTCTATGTACAGTATATATTGTAGTGATTACGTAATTTAATTCTAGGTAGCAGATGTTTTCATTAGCCCAATTTTGCAGTGAGACTTAGAGAAATTAGGTACAATTTCCCCTGGAAATCAACGGTTAGCAACCTTCAGAACTCAGGCAAGTAGCTGCCAGAGCCTAAGAATTAACATACATGTCTATGGCAGACATAGCCATTACTGGGGTTGGAAAAATGGCTATGGCTCTGGTCTCTTGTATGCCTTTCCCATAGAGTTTGAAACACCTCTCAAAATCACAAGAGTGGAGCACACTTGTACTACACAGCAGTGTCTGAGATACTTACATGGAGCTGGAGTCTCTGATCCTCAGAGATCTCAGAAATCAACTAAATGAATGTTGTCATCTGCCGTGGCTTAGCTAATCTAGCACAGCTGAGGATGATGCTAACTCAGAAAGCGACCAATCTTAGAAAATGAACTTTATCCAAGGTCTACAGAAGCCACCACTACCGAATGTCCACTGAGGACTCATCTTAGCTAGGGGTCTTCCTGTGCTTCTGGTGCTTCCTTGAAACCTGACAGGACGCCATCTTTCACAGATGGCTTGAAACAAGAAAGAGAAATCAAATGGAGAGAGGGAGGGGGAAAGGGATAGGTGTGGGGGACAGAAAAGGAATGAAGAAGGCAAGCAGGAATCAAAAGTGCTCTATGTACCCGGAATGTGGGATATAAAATGAAAACAAAAACCAGTGTGACAAAGACGCTTTCAGAGCTTGGAGCCTTCTGGGGTTTGTTCCTAGGGAGGCCACAAGCTGCTGCTTTACAGCAGTGTCCCTTGCTTAATTAGCATTTTTGGATCCACCACAATTCAGCTGGATAGCCATTTCCTTACAATTGATAGTCGCCTGGAAATGGCTTTCACAGCTGGGCCACAGATCCCTCGCCCAGGGAGCCTATAATGGAGCCGCTCAACAGCCTTGTTCAACTATAATTAATATTTCTAGAACTGCTGCTCAGAGGCCCCCATAACTGTGTCACACCAGTGGGGAGCCAGTTGGAAGAGGATTTACTGCTGGACTAGGGTGACCCAGCTGTGCAGCCACCAGGCCTAGGTGGGATGACAGCTCCCAGGCAGTCACCGTTTACCACCTAAAATAGAGAAGGCAGAGTAGAGTCTTATGTTCCATTCCTGGTTCTGAGGCTGCCAAGGTTCTCAGTGTAGATGGCCATTGACAGTAGAAGACTGGGCTTCTACTCATTTTCTCTCAGGCCATATGTACATGCCTTTGATTGAACTAACCTTTCCCCTTGAAGGCCAGAGCTTCCAAAGACAGCTTGGGGAGCAAGAGTCTTTTTGCAGTCCTTGTTTCTGACTTTTGATTGGCAAAGGGAGATAGACTGTGAACCAGAGATGTTAGCTGGGTTGGATCTCAGGGTAAGGAGTGGTCACCCAAACAGATGTCAAGGAGGAGACTTGCAATGTCTAATCTGTCTTTCATTCTTCCACCACTATAGTTTGTTTTTTTACAGTGGGTGAATGTGCCAACTGAGCAATGTAATGCAGGGCTAGGTTGGAGTCTTTTCTGTATGACAGATTGAACTTGGTGGGATGGATAGGAAGTGTAAGTTATCCAACATCAGTTTTCTTAAGCAGGAACACACACACACACACACACACAAGAGAGAGAGAGAGAGAGAGAGAGAGAGAGAGAGAGAGAGAGAGAGAGAGAGAGAGAGAGAGGGAGGGAGGGAGGGAGGGAGGGAGAGAGAGAGAGAGAGAGAGAGAGAGAGAGAGAGAGAGAGAGAGAGATCATATCTTTTGCTAGTGCTTCAGTGCTTGTGAGTACATAAGTTAGTATCATATGAAAACTCTTGGAGCTTCAAAACTATGACAGAATACCAAAGTGTTACCTTCCAGAAAATATTGTGGAAGAGATCTGGTTTTCTATTCAAAATATCTATTATAGTGCCCAGCAAAGTGAACTTGGTGCCTGACTCAGTAATAAAATTTCCACATTTTCCTGAAATACTAACCTTATTATTTTTAGATGTAAATGTATTTTTGAGCTGGGTACTATGGTGCATACCAGTATCTCCAATAATTAGAAGGTTGAGCCAGGAAAACCCAGAATTGTGGGTGAGTTTGGGCTAAAATGCTTATAGTCCCATAAATAAACTAGTGGACTCAAAGCTTCATTTAGATTTAAACATTATTTCTTTAAAAACAAACAAGCAAACAAACAAACAAACAAAAAACACCTTTGAATCCACTTAAAAATCCCAATCTCCTTTGCAACTTTTTGACTTGCTACTCTTTTAAGGATCTAGCTTCCCTACCCACCTCTTGCTCTGTTCCATCTTATTACTTTGCCCATTTGTGTGTTTTCTCTAAAATTCTCCTTTCTCTGGTTAAAACTTACTATCCTATTGAGCCTCTGCTTGTTGCAGACTTCACAACCATGAATGTCCCTGTACTCTTCCCAGTCTGTGTCTCCAAAATGTGGTTGTTTTAGTACTTATCCACCAAAGTAAAACTTGGCCTACTTGCATGTCACCTACCTAATGAAAGTCCTTTTAGGGTATAAACTGGTATTTGTCTTTGGCTACTGGTCCCCAGTTTATCTTAGTTTAGTTAAAAAAAATACCTAGAGATAGGGTAACTCAAAGCTAGTGAGTAACAAAAGTATTTTGCACTAATTCTGGCCTACTTCAAGGCCTTGGCAAAAATTTGCTAAAGTAATAAATGATGAGTGAATTAATCTGAGAGTATTTTATAACAATGGAATATTTTCATACTATGAGACCAGCACTTAAAACTGAAAGGTAAAAAACTCAAAAGCAAAATTAAACTTATAGTAATGTTTTTAAAACATCACTCTTATCTTAGCAATGTTATAAGGATGTTTGATGAAGCTCTCGGCTTCCAAACAAGAGTTGCACTCATTTCTTTAATGAATAAGAAATCTTAACTAGTCCCATGGCTAGAAGGAGCTTTCTAGAAAGCTGTTTTTCTCTTCTTGAGCCTGCAATTGAAAATACATTTCTCAGACTCTTTTGTGAGTTGAGACCCCATGACAGTGGTGGCCAATGAAACGATAACAAAGGTGATGTTTTGTACTTCTAGACTGGTGGTCAGCCTACTGGAGATCCTCTGTGATGGATGGTCCTCTTCCACAGCATCCTTGGAAGTCATGAATTGAAAGCGTGGAGACTAAGGATAGTAGCTCATTCCTCTAGTTCCAGCCTCCCAAGTAAGGAGGTAGGAGAATTCTTAGTTTCAAGGCTAGGCTTGATTACATAGTGAATTCCTAGAGAGCCTGGGCTGCAAAATAAGACATAGTCTCAAAAATAAATTAAAAAGAAATTGACTTGAGGACCCCCCCTTCAGCACCAAATCAACTTGTTTTATAGCAAATCAGCAAGCAATCAGTATTTGTTATATTCATCTTTTGAACCTCATATTTGCGGTATGTTTCCTTGGTACACTCTATGCCAATTTAAACTAAAGTATTGTCAAATAAAAATATTTCATTTAACTTGATTCTATCAATTTGGAAGTACACTGGTGAAAATGGGGATATAGCCAACTGGAAATCCATGGTAGGCAGTGGAGAAAATATTTGTAAAATCACTAGCTGCTATAAATTGGAAGATAGATGACTAAGTTTGGGACAGGTGAGAAAGAAACTTCAGAGCAAGTGCCAGTGCTTTGTGTTCCTGCTGTGCTTGGTGGGATAATTAGTAAAGCAGGTGCAGTGTGGGAGCAATGACAATGTTACAAACAGACCGAGACAAAATGGCGCACACATGTTAAGACTGGCTTCCAGGAACAGACAAGGAAAAGTACACGATTGAACAGGGTATCAGCCTGGTAGATCAGAAGTCAGGTAGTATGTGACCTTCTGATTCAAGGTTGTCATCGGCTGAGTGAAAAGAGATGTCTAAGAGCTAAGTTCAAGAAACAAAGATGATCTAAAAAGAACTTTGATATGATTACCAATGGACAAACAGAGCAGGCTGTTCTGTTTCCAGAAGTTTGCTGCAGAAGGAGCTACAAGTGTGTTTGAAAAGACTGAAGTCATTGGACAAAGTCTTAGGGCAGCCCTGAGTTGAAAAGGAGATAAAACATGCTGCCTTCACAAAGGTCAAATTCCCCTACCTCCTGATTGACCCTAGGAAGAATATAGGTTCAAAGATGTTCCTAGATGACTGAGCAGTCACAGTGGAGTGAGAGAAAGAACCTTCTCTTTCAGACATCAACATCAGGAATAAGCAAGGATCTCCTGTGCCCAGGGCAGGGGCTCCAGCAATGAAATGTCTGTCTAAATGGACTTCAAAAAACCCCATGAACTAGTGACTGCCTTAGTAGACTTTAGCTCTTCTGTGTTTTATGGTGATGTTTTGGAGAAGCAAGCTGC
This sequence comes from Mus caroli, assembly GCF_978045245.1. Classification (NCBI taxonomy): domain Eukaryota; kingdom Metazoa; phylum Chordata; class Mammalia; order Rodentia; family Muridae; genus Mus; species Mus caroli. Next base: position 77,092,920 of record NW_028227263.1, on the reverse strand, counting down.
TTTCCTTTCTAGCTCTGCATCTCCTGGGCATTTCTAAATGTGAGCATGGTATGGATCTTTTTTTTTTTTTTTTTTTTTTAAGATTTATTTATTTATTATTATATGTAAGTACACTGTAGCTGTCTTCAGACACACCAGAAGAGGGCGTCAGATCTCATTACGGATGGTTGTGAGCCACCATGTGGTCGCTGGGATTTGAACTCTGGACCTTCGGAAGAGCAGTCGGGTGCTCTTACCCACTGAGCCATCTCACCAGCCCCCGGTATGGATCTTCATAAGATGGTAGGCACCATTCTCAGGGCAAGGTCAAGTATGATCTTCATAGTGGAAAAAGTATTGACCAGAAGATGAATGTACATAGAGATTGGACAAATGCCTACCAAAAAAATAAATAAATAAATAAATAAATAAAATAAAAAAATAGAAAAGCAAGAGGGAAGAGTGGGGAATTGGAGACAGCTTCCATGTTTTCTAATATTAATATCCCATTCCTGAGAGCATTTCTCAGTGGTCCAAACCTTAGAATAGCTGAACTAAAGAGAATCTGCATTATCTTTGTGGTCCATCATAGAGCCATTTAATTATTCCATGGTACCTCATCAAAGATAACTGATCTAGGAGGGCTTTCATAAATCATCTAATTAATAATTTCATTTGGCTTTCTATTCATTTGTCTGGCAATCATTTACTGGGCACCTTCTACTTATAAGAGTCAGAGGTAGCTGCTGTTATGCAGAACTTACTCAGACCCAGTCACAGCCATCTACTCTCTTAGCAACCCATACCAGTATACCATATTGTGGCCATTTCTACACAAAAGAGCCACTATGAAAAAAACAGCCTTCTCCTTGAGGGTCCTAGAGAATCCCATGGAGGTCAATGCTTTCCAATTGTACGAGAAATAGAAAAGGTCAAAACAAAGTTATTAGTAGAAAATAATTGATGCCTATGACATTTAAAGAATAAAATTAATTATCATAGCATTTTCATATTTCTGTGCAGATTTCTCCCCATTTGTATCTATGAATGCATGGCTTGTATAAACTCAGAGACCATACCCCCAAACATACAGGCTGATACTTTACGCTTCTCATGTTTACTTATATCAGTTTTACTTGTTGTACCAAAATGTAAGTGCTATTGTTCCTAGACTTGAAATTTAATGCAAAACTTTTATTTATTTTATTGGATATTTTATTTATTTACATTTCAAATGTTATCCCCTTTCCTGGTTTACCCCCCTCCCAGAAACCCCATATAACATTCCCCCTCCCCCTGCTTCTATGAGGGTACTCACCCACCCACTCCTACCTCCCTACCCTGGCATTCCCCTACATTGGGGCATTGAGCCTTCACAGTAACAAGGGCCTCTCCTCCCACTGATGCTCAACAAGACCATCCTCTTCTACCTATGCAGCTGGAGCCATGGGTCACTCTTTGATTAATGGTTTAGTTCCTGAGAGCTCTGGGAGTCTGGTTGGTTGATATTGATGTTCGTCCTATGGGGTTGCAAATCCCTTCAGCTCCTTCCATCCTTTCTCTAACTCCTCCATTTATGCTTTGATTTCTAAAAAAGAAAAAGAAAGAAAAAAAGAAAGAAAAAAACAAATCTGGGAGTAAGCTCTCATAGAAATGTTTGCAATGTTTAGTAAACAATATACTGCCTCTTTGAAAGCACTTAAACATACTATTCCCTTCAATGTTGCATACAGTTTGGCTTTAGTTTCTTTCTTGTCAGCATCCCATGATGGCCACAAAAATTATTCTTTTACCAGATTTATTATTAATTTAGATCTCTAGCTTTACTTCAAGTCCCAGGCTAACTGCCAGTGTAGACCACCTTAATTCTCCTTCATTCTATAGCTTCATGGGGCATATTCCTACAGTTCTTGGGGCAACCAGTTAGCCTATCTCAGACCTGCCCATCAAATGTTGAGCTTTTACCAATTGCTGATTGGTTACTATCCTTTTCCCCGTACTGACCACTCTAAATTTTTCCTGAACTCACAGTAAACAATCTTATTTCCTTGGTCAATGATCACATTACTCTTTATCTCCCTTTGTTCTATCTCATAATCACCAACAGAGCACCAATATCTTCAAAACCATCTGGCCAGGCTAGCTCTGTGACCTCAACATTTTTCTTTCTTACCTTGGGGAGTTAAATCCAATAGAAATCACTGCCTAGTTCTCTTTGACTTTGAGTCTTTATTAAGCTTTTGGCTTAATACAAAAGAAATAAATATTGGAAAACTCCTTTGACCCCCCTTACCTTCCCAGCTGCTATGAGTGCTCTTCTTTCTTTCTCAGTGAATTTCTTTGAAGTTCTCTGCTTGCCCTTCTCCAGTGACCCATCCATGACTTGTCTTGTGATGCCTGTTGATCTTGCCAAATTCAGCAAACTTACCTTGCTTAGCATCTGAGCAAACCTCCTAGCCACTCTTCATATTACTAGTCAGCTGCACTAGAGGGTGGGAATCTTAGACCCTTTTCTTGAACAATGCTCTTCCTTTTTCATGTCTTGTGACTCTCTAACACCTGACAGCCTGGCATGTTCTTATTTTTCAGTAAAGGCCCACAGGCTGCACAATGAAGTGTTCTGCTACCAATTGACTTTACTAAGCATCTTCTGTCCTTGGCCATTTCAAGTTCAGTACAGCAGAAGCTGAAACTGCCCTCCTTTCCCCTGCCAGGACCTACTTAGCCTCTCTGTTAACCAATACAAACATATTCTTGAAGATCACTTTTATGAATGGCTGAGTTCTCCTGATCTAGCTTCCTCTTACATCTTGAAGTTTATCCACTTCCTCATGATGCCTCCCCTGAATGTTTCCAGAGATTTGCTAGTTTGAATCTGTACAGTTCAAATTCATCCGTCATATATTTCTGTCAGATTTAAATGGAAATCAAGTATTTATGTATTTATGATCCATTAATAATTTCTATTATGCTACAGGACCAAAGGCTCAGTTTTTCCCAGTGAACTCATAACTCCCTATAAGGTACACTTTGCTTTGATTTCTGTTTGGTCTTCCTACTCCATGCTGTTTCTCTCTCTCTCTCTCTCTCTCTCTCTCTCTCTCTCTCTCTCTCTCTCTCTCTCTCTCTCTCTCCTTCCCTCCTCCCATTTGCCCCCTGCCATCTCTCAATTATCTCCCTTGTCTGTATAATAATAGACAAGAAATTCATGTGATGGGCCTTTCATTCCTTTGCTTAAGTATAACTTCCAGTACAAAACCCCATACATCTCACCACCTTTCTAAGCTTCACTTCCAGAAAATGTGGTAGTTTGTCTTCTGGTACCATAATGCCCCATACATTACTATTTAAAGTACCACACTTTGTTTGTAGCATCATAAGAGCGGAGCTATTTTGTTTTGCTGTGTACCAATGACATCCAGTGTGATATCTACTCACCAAGTGTCAGGAGAATGAGATACTTGTAAAATTCTTAGACTTTGGTGGCAGTATGAGGTGACATGAAGATGGTAATCTATGTAGTCTGCTCAGAAAGGCTTGCCTCTGAGACAGTTCTTTCTGTTTGGAGGGTTTTCAGTGAAATCAACCTCCCTCATCATCTGTAACATCCCATCACAATCAGAAGCATCTATATTTCCAGTGTTCCTTAAACATATGTGTTTAGTAGCTACTATGCTAGTAAAAAGAATGGCTTGAGGATCAGCACTTATTATAGTTAAGACTATAATGTACACAGATATAGAAGAAAAATCCAACATAGACAGTGACAAAAATAAAAGCACCACTATTCTTACTGCTCATGGTATTTATGTTAAGAGCAATCTCCCTTAAAAAACAAGCCATCCATCTGGGGAAACGGGAAGGTTTTATAGACTGGCTAAACCAGAGAATGATAAAATATAAGGCCGGAATGTTTATCTCTGCAATGTTTGTCAAGTCGAGGAACGACACTGTAAGAACAGGACGAAAAGAAATGCAGATAACCACTGTTGCCTCCATGTCCCTGGTGCCTGTTGAGTCGAGGCCAAGAGGGATGTTCAGGACAAGGAGAGGCACACACAGTGTTTCTGATCCTGCAGCATGCTGGCATACTCTAAGTCTTTAGCTGCATGGACGGCATCCAAGACTCACTTCTCTTTATGCTAAAGGCATAGGGACAGAAAAGCCTGCAAGTAAAAATTAAGCCACATAACAAATGTTTTCTTCCCACAAATCTTGTTTTCCTTGTAGTGAGGAAACGAGGGTTTTAACTCTAACCACAAATTGTAACCCAAGGTGAAGAAAATGTCCAGGGAGAGAAGTGGAAGATCAGAAATAGGTTGGAACAAAGATGGGCTGGAGGGGTGGGTGGAGATTAATCTTATTAGGATCATATATCATGAGGGTGTCAGGTGTGAAGGCAAACGAATGGCCTGTGTTTATCTGTGCTAAACCGTGTGGCTCACCCAAACATCCACTCTATGGAGCGTTTTTTTTCTCCAGTAATAAATTGGCCGAGTCTCAGGGCGTTGATAATAAAGTACATTTACTGCAGTTAGAGATCTCTCTCACAGGGTTTTAGATGCAACCATCCTCGCCCACTCTCTTTTTCTCTCTTTCTCCCTCTCCCTCTCCTTTTTATCACTGCTGATTCGAAAAGCCCTTTGGAAAGATGAAGTAGGTAGAAATCAAAATAAATGGATTCTATTAAAACCGGCAATGCATCAACCGCTTGATAAAGTGATTAATAAACAGATTCGGATGGTGATTGATTAAACTCTTTAATCAAAGTGCTAAACTGACTTAATATGGAGAGTTTCAACATGTTCAGAGTGTACATTTTCCCTGCCTACGGTTCACATTTGTTTATGTAACTTTTCTGAAGTGTATCCCTTAGGTCGAACCTTCAGAGGGCTGGGGCTTTGGAACGTGTGAGATTATGAAGTATGGCATACCGTGTTAGCTGCTGAATGCTCATGAATTATAGGTGCTTCCCATAAGGCAGCAAGTCATTTTTCAGAATTTTAAGCCCCTTCAACACAAGAGCCTTTGCTCCCATTGCTTTATAGCTCCTTATGCCTTAGTCTGTCTCATGCAAGAAATCGCAACTTGAGAAATTTCTATTCCCTCATATTTGTGCCCTGTAAGCATCGATGGCTTTACTTCAGGAGGTCAAGATTTTGATGGTGAAGACACGGTCTCAATTTTACCATTATGAGGTCATGGTCTTTAGGAGTGGGTATATTTCATCTGGTGCATTGAAGTCTCAATATCAGGCATTGTTTTTGATCTAATTAATTACCCACTTATCAAGTAACTAAGCCATTTGATGGCTTAAGTTCTGTGACTGTAATGTGTTTGTTCAACTCACATTCCCCAGAAGCAAAATGTACATATATTTGGGATCAGAGATGTGAAGTAGGACAGGGTGGAGGGTATGGTGTACTGAGCCTGTGAACTAGGGAGTACCTCTGCGGCTCACACTGTAATGAATGAAATTCAGAAAAGTCTTCCAATTCTATGCATAGTTCTTAGGGTAAAGTACAGTGCTGCGAGTCATAGTGCATGCAAAAGGAGAAATCCACACCCAAATTGAAGGGTCTTATTATGCAGCAAGGCACATCACACAGGGATGAAGGCGGCCTTTCTTTCAATGAGTTAGTGAAGAAACACTAGTCACTAGGGCTTCCTACGTCCACTGACCATGCAAAGAACTGAGTGTGCTTCTGGGTGCCCAGGGCAATCAATTTGGTGTTAAAGGCAGTAGAGGCTACTTGTTGTGGTACAAACCTATAATCCCAGTTCTGGGGAAGAAGAAGCAGGAAGGTTAAAACTTCAAGGCCGAAGTATTGTGAGTGTGAGGTCAACTGATGTTGCGACACTCTATGTAAACAATGAAACGGAATACAATAAAATAAATAAAATAAAGTAGAAGGTGAGACAGGGCTTAAAATTTATTAGTCAGACACAGCAAGGAATCAAAGAAACACACTGAGTAATACCATTTTTTGACACTATGCTGGATGCTAGGGTGGTTGGAATTATCTTGGAAAATAGAGAACTACCAGGGACATGGAATGAAAAGCAGGCAGTCTCCAGAGCAGATGCTAAAGCAGGGTGCTAGGGCCAGGATCCTTAGGCTCAGATTTTAACTCTTCTGGTTAGAGACAGAATGACCTTGATGGAGAACTGAAACTCTGTATGTACTGACTCTCTCATGCTCAACTGCAGGAAATAAGGGTGGGTGGGCTTGTTGCCACAGTGACTGCAGTCATAGAAAGGCCTAAGATCAATGGGAAATGTAAGCATTCCCTGATGCTAGCAAGGATTCTTAGCAGGGTTTCCAAAAACTGTCTACAGAGAGGTGGACTCACACTTCAGGAAACAAACTAGAAGGCGATTTAAAAACAACAACAAAATAAAACAAAACAAACAACCTCATTTGTAGTGTAAAGTACAGGAAACAGGCAAATCTGTTCAGACACAAACTTAGAAACCACTCTGGATAAGTAAATGGAGTTTTCTTACGATGTGTCAAAATATAAAATTGTTCTTTTGTGATTCTAGAACTGGACAGAAATTCAGACCACCACGAATGGGTTTATACGTCCTGACTTACTGTATGTATGGAGAGTTTCTATAAGAATCTAGAGTAAAATGCATACCATGGGACACATTGAGGTATCTAGAGGTAGCCTGATTGGTCCTGGCTTCTGTGTATCTTATTCCAATGTACTTTTGAATGACTGAGCACCTGTGGCTAGCTGTGGCTTGTTACAACAGCTGGGTTCGCTGTATATGAAATATATTGAGAAACTTTTAGAACATCTAAACTATGTGTGGGGACTGGTTTTGAGCTGAATAATTTAACTTAGCAGGTAACACTGAAAACCAAAGAGGTAGAAATAGATGTGTGAAGAGAGAGGGAGGAAAGAGAAAGGGAAGGAGGAAGGGAGGGAGAATCACACACACACACACATACAGTAAAGGGGTGGACCTTATTTATTACTTTTTTCTGTTGCATATACATCTGGATGTGGTGCTGTGAGAAAGGTCTTGTCTGCTGGAGCTTACAGAAGAGGCACCCCATGGAAACATGCCTGGCCTCAGTAAACAAAATACTCAGAGGTCACTCAGTTATTTAAGGAAAGCACTCCAAAATCTGAGTGTAGAATAGAAGAGATGTCTAAAGAGAAATCTCTGGAAATGGTGAATGTAGATCCAGGATGTAAGTGGGGACTCTATGGTCAGATGCAAAAGAGTGAAGTGGGGGAGGGGAGGGGAAATTTGAAATGAGTGGTCAAGTGTCAAATGCCAAAGTGAGTTCTTAAATGAAGAACTTTGTGTCTGCCCTTTACTGACTATGCTCTACACAGTAGCTAGGTTCTGTAGGCAACTGTGACAGATTTGAGAAAATGACTTGATTCCTCAAGGTATCATCAAGTTCACCATTCACATCTACCACCACGGTGCTGGATAGCAGGGATCTAAGCATCCTTTCCTTTGATAAGCTGGGCTTTTGATCAGATGAAACGAAACATAAAAAGGTCGATCACCATGAAACATCCACTAGAAGTGGTATTAGAATCCATACTTACAAGGAAGGACTCACTCATGTGAAAGTGATCACTGAGTATTCATCAAGGGCCTTCCTTGAATACTACTCTATAGTAGGCAGTCTGAAGTACAAACACAGAGCTAACGATGAAAATGGTCCCTTGCCCCAGTGTGCTCACAGTGTTGCAGAGGGTCATCTTAGGTCTCACATAAGACTGGACATGTGTTACCCAGTGATCTACAACTCTGACGGGATCTAAGCGGATGCAGGGCAGACTGGTGAGTGAGTCCAGGGCATGGGTGAGTCCCTTTGAGATGACAAGGAAGAGTGATATGCACTGGTCTTTGCAAAATAAAATGCATTGGAAAATCAGAGAAGAGAGTTGAGACAATCATAAAGAGTTTTTTCTTCTAAAGCAGAAATAGTGGGTATAGCTCAATGGGTAGCATTCTTGCCTAACATGCATGAAGGAGTAGGTTAACTGTCCAACACTGTGCAAACTAGGATGGCTGTAAACCTGACACCGAGGAGGTAGAGGCTGAAGGTAAAAAAGCACAAGGGTCACCCATCCTTGGCTATATAGTGTGTTTGAGGCCAGCCATGGCTACAAGAGAAAACTGTCTCAGAAAACAAAACCAAAAAAGACAGGAGTAAAGTAAATGGGGCTGAAACACAGAGGAAACATACAGAAGAAAAGAAACTGCAACTGGGCCTGGGACCTAATATCTTGTGAGAACTTGAAAGCATATTGTCACACCACCCCTCCCCCCAGCAGCCCCAAACAAATGGAGAAGGCTCTGTGGATGAGAGGAGCAGCAAGGCCAGGTTTATAGTTTCAGGCTGCTAATGCCTGCAGAATTTACATCTCCTTTGAACTCCAGGGAGCTTTGGTAAAGTTTTAAAAAGTGCAGATAGCTGGACATTTGAATTCTTCAGGGGATACAAGTCTCACTGGTAGGTCGTGGCCTCATAGAAGAAATACTCAATAGCTCAATCAAAGCCAAACAGTGATGAGCACAGGGACCAATGGCTTACAGGAAGAGCTTACAGGTAGCCTCCAACTGTCTTAACGGTGTCAATAAAACTTTAAAATCAATAGACTGATGGAGTGTCAACTGAAACACATCCCAGAAGAGGCCTATGATGTCACTGGGACATGGGAATAAGCCTGCAATAGAATCCCTGTCTCTCTCCTTGCCACAGGCCACGAGTACCTGAGTAGTGTAGAAATCTTTGGAAATTCATTCAGTTGCTCTTTAGAGAAGGACAGTAAATGCTGTGTTCACATAGATTTCACTTAACTGAGATGGTAGATGAGTATGCTGAATATTCAGGAAACACAAAAGGATTCCTAAAACTCTCAGAAACCATCTGAAGATGACAAGAAGGAACACTTAGTTGGGTGAGACCGCCTTGTTTTCTATAGCTCTTGGAATCATTGAGACAACCCACAGATATTTTGATACATTTTTACACATGGATGCCGACAGGCCCCTGTAAACATTTGAAAAGCAATATGAATTGATATCTATTTTAGCTTGCTAAACTTTTCCATTGTTGGACACTTATATGATTTCCAATATTGCATTCCAATATGAACATCATGTTCATAGCATTATATAGCATTTGCGTTATTTAAGTAATGTGAAAGCAAGCACTTTAATTGCCCACTCACTGCTGTTTGGACATGTGGATTTGAGACATGTGAGAAAAAATATACTCTATACATTAAGGCATCATGACATCTAAGGTAAGCAGCATAATTTTGATTTACAATGGCAGAATAATATAAAACTTAAACCAGGGTTGAAATGGAAGGCTCCAGTCCTGCTACAGCAGCATAATCCCACTAAATTGTCCAGGTTAAGATTGATCACAAACAGTTTTGGATTCTGTTCTTAAGACCATATGGCTATCAGCTCAATAATTATTTGAAATATAAGCTGTACACATGTATCTAAACTATCCTGCCAATCTGTTAATGTAAATATTAGTTAATGTAAATAGTCACCACACAAATAAACATGTAACAAATGATTTGAAGGAATATCCCAGGTAGCAATCAGCTACAGGATACCTATGGGAAGAAGAAATCTTATATGGTTGAAAAAGAGCATCATTTATACCAATATGTTTTGATAATTTGCCAAAACTGATAACACTTGCTTATTAAGTCCCAGCACTTTGAAAAATGGATCTACCAGGGTCATGGTTTCTTCAAGGGATTTTGGATTACTTACCTAATTGCAAGTAGTGAGACTATACGTAAGATAAATACTTTGATAACTCAGTTTTAATATATTTAGTTCATTCTCTTTAAATCATTAATCTGTATGAGTTGTTTTTATTTTAAAAAATTGGTTTTTTTAATGTCCTCCTATGAGTTTCGACATATCTTCCAATAAGGTTTCATTCCGAGAAACTTCAAGATATCTATTAATGGCTTAGCAAGCCTCCATTGTTAACTTCTTCAGCTCTTGAGTATTTAAGTCACCAGTGTTTCTCTCGGCATTATACCGTGGATGCAGCATGGCCACTTCCTTCCACGATATCTCATCCAGGGAGCATTTCTGCTTCCCTCTGTGGTACCTCAGTGTGTGGTGCACCCTCTGTGTGTGATGCACTCTCTGTGGTACATCACTCATATAGAACATGGAAGTGCCTCATGAACAATTATCATAACAGCGGCAGAGAAATTTCTAGCTGCCAAAATTAATGTCTGCTTAATTAAAATTTAACAGTAAGTAAAAAAAAAAAATGCAAAGAGATCCAAGTGGACCCTTAAAATTCACTCCACTGCCCAGTGTGCAGAGGCAAGTTTTACTTCTGAGAGTCATTCAGGAATTTTTTAGCTTAAAGAAAGTGCAGTAAGATAATTCGGCTTTTCTGTTAGGGTTGTCAGAAGAGGAATTACCTTCACTGAAAGTAAACCACCTTGTTTTCTTCACAGGTGACTCAATTTAGCTGTTTAATTTTAGAAAAATGACAGATTCAGAATCAGAGGAAAAACTCTTGCTTCATTAGGTTCGGAAGAGTGCGAGAGATAGTGTATGTCTGTGTCTGTGCTTCCGTCTGAGGATCAGGTGGGTGCACTGTAATTTTAGAGTAATTTGAAGCATAGAAAATAGAATGTCTCACAAATAGGTGTGTCTTGCAGTGGCATGTGGATGGCAGCAGACTAAGATATTTCTTTTGAAATAATATTTTGGTTTTACTGTCAGGTTTAATAACTTCCCCAAAATATGTGTGTGTGCATTTGCTCAGACAGTTTTTGCAACGGAAAAGGCCATGCAGTTTTCATGACTCACCACATAACCTGCTCCATTTGGTCAGGAGGGGGAAACTAGTTGACGTAGGAAAATAGCTTAGAAAACCACATGTGCTTTAAGCTAGGGATGCCGAGAATAAAGCAGATGTGTGTCCTTATTCTGCTGAACTCTATTGCAGTTCCATAAACTGTAAATGGAAATGAGATACACACACAAAGCAGAAGGAAATGTAAGAACTCAAGTTTGTGGGATTTAATACAGAAGTAATCACAGGGCTTAATAGAGAACAGAGAATCCATGACTACGAGCAGAAAATAAAATGGCATATTTAGAAAACACCCGTAATACCAGAAATTATTATCACTCCCATAATGATACATTTTGCTTGCAGTAATGTGATATGACCTAGCAAAATACCAAAAACTATGTTGTTTTTAATTGGTGCCTCTAATTCTGCTGTACGTAGGAAGACCCTAGCAGGGTAAAATTCACATAGCAAAGAGACACGTAACCTGCAGAAGCCTTGTACTCGAGAAACTATTTCTAAAATAAATAACTAGACTAGCTAAAAACTTAAAATGCTCTCCATTGACACATGTTGCTTAAACATGTGCCATTAGGTGATTACTACTGTGGGAGCTAGAATTGGAAGTCCAGGCTGAATGTGTGCAAATACATGGATATATATATATATTTCACTTTGATTTAAGCATAAAAATAATAACTACATTTTAGAGGGAGTATCTGGAGGTGGGGAAGGGTTGGTTGGATCGAGGAAAGGGGAAAGGGAAAGTGGTAAAATTGATTAAAATTATTTTAAAAACAGTACATCTGAGCACTCATCCACTTGGAGGGCTGTCTATCCATTGTAGAGCCCTTTACCAGGGGTCAGTGGTCACAGGCCTAGATTTGGGCATTCTCCTAGAGGTCCCACAGCCCAGGAAATGAGCCTCTGGCCATGCTTTGCACAAAAGCTGATTTTTTTCCATGGGTATCTCAGCACAGGAGTGATGGAATAAGTCTGGAAGTTATAATGTCATTCTTTACACAGAGACAGAGCAAGAAAGGCCAAGATGGATTGTGGGAATGCTGCAGAAGAGGGATGCTGGCCAAAAGGAAGCAATAATTGGGACTGTCTTCTGCATGTCTCAGGAAGAAGCTACCTGTCAGCACGGGATTAGGCATTTGGAGATACAGTAGAAAGAGGAGAATTGGCAGGGCTTGTGCAGGTGTTGGTCCATAGAGGGAGGCAGAAAACCCAGCACACATAGAAACTAGTAATTCACTAGAAGAGTAGTAGAGAGATTAGGACATGCACTGGGTCAGTTTGCAGTCCAAGTATCCAGTGAAGAAGAAGGAGGTTTTAAGAATAACAAAGATGAAAGTCATGTTGCCATCCTGTGTGTGCAACAGTGTGTGAGAAGGAGTAGTAGTTCCTAGATGGCTACATTATCACCTAAGTGCTCTCACCATAAAAGTAAGGATTGCAGACTGAGGAGATGGTTCACTGAATAAAGTGCTTACTGTGCAAGCACTAGGGCCTATGTTCAATGCCCAGAACCTACATAATAGCCAGATATTGTACTATAGTCCTGCATTCCTAGGAGCACTGTAGATGCAGAGCTAGCATTTGTCTTGTGAATTGTGACTAGACAACCTATAACCAGAAAGGAGCATCTCAACTTCATTGACAGACTCTGAATAAATGTAGAGAGCACTCGAGGAAGACACCTATTACTAACATTTGTCAACCTGTTATTGACCTTGAGTACACACACACATGCACACACACGCACACAGGCACACACACATACAGGCACACACACATACAGGCACACACATATACACACATATGCATACATACATGCACAGATACACACATGCATGCATACACATACATGCACAGATTCATGTGCACATAAACCTACATGCAAACACAAATGCACAGACATGTGCTCATTCACATGCACACAAACACACATTCACACATAAACACATACACGTATGCATAATACACATACAACCATGCATTGCAATCATATACACACACATTCACACAAAAAAACACAGAGACATGAACATACAGACATACACACAAATGAACACTTACACACTCATAGGTAGAACAGACATGCAAATATGCATACACATGCACAAACACACATATGCATGCATACATACACAGACACACACAAGTACAACCATATACACACAACCATACACATGAACATATGCACATGCATGCATATACATACACCCACATACACACATGCACACACATATGCACATAAACACACATACAAGTTTGCAAGTTCAAACACACAAGAATTACAGTCCTAGCAAAAGCTAGCTTTTGGGTTGTGTTTTGTTTGTTTGTTTGGCAAAAGTCATCTAAGTTGTTTTGGCTAAAGATCACCTCTATCACTTAAGTAGTTGAAAATCAAGAAAGGTAACAGCCTCTCCTGTACATAGGACAGTAGAATAAGAAAGACCTGGACAGTTACAGGGTGAATATGCAACTTACCCATTTGTGACAAACTGTGAAAGCAGACATGAAGGTCTGGTTTGAACAAACCACAAAGGGTGTAGCCCCAGATAGATGGCTGCGGAAAGCCATCACAGAAAAATGTGGGAGGCACAGCAAATATAAAAGATAGATATGCTCAAGTGTAGTCAATGACATCCACAAATATCAGAAAATGTTTGTACTAGATAGAGGCTAATGGTATTGTGAGGACTTGTGTGGCAGGATTGAGGGAAGCAAGTGGCAGGGATGTTGTCCCATCTCACAATCCCTTTCCTTCTTTTAGTTATTTCATTATTAGGAATAATAGAGCATATTAGCAGTAAATTCATTTCTTATCTACTCTTTAAATCTTATCAATGTACACAGGATTTACTTTCAACAGCATTGGAAAAGTAGTGAAAATTTCAACAATACTTCTGCTGTCGTGCTGATTTCATATTGTGTGAGAAAGGAGCTCCTAGTAAGAGAGAATGGTACATACCTGAACAACATTCCAAATGATACAATGTATCAGGGACTGGGGAGATAGTTCCATTGATTAAATGCTTAATGCATAGAAGTTGTAGACATATTGAAGCAGAGACAGGGCAAATCCCTGGGGCTCATTGACCAACCTAACTGCCCTAAGCAATGAGCTCAGGTCCTAGGAGAAACTTCAAAGACAAGGCCATCAGCTCCTAAACGTTGATGCTTGAAGTTGACAATGGAGCAACATGTATACATGCCCCTGTATACACACCTTGTCCTGTGTAGATAGGAACATGCACACATATACGTACAAATAAGTTCACAGAATGTAATTACGAAATTGATACATATTTGTAAAGGAAAATAATAGCTTCTTTCCTTTACCTTGGGATCATAGGAATCGTCACCAGATAAAATTTTAATGGCACTTTTAATTTTTCTAATTCAAATAGAGCACTCTGAAAAACATAAGCTTTAATTTGAGGGTTAAGAAAATTAATAGATTCTGATTACAACTCCCTACATGTCTCATAAATTCCTTTCTTTGTCTACTTATTTTGACTTTTTATTTATTAAATTGATGACTATAGCTTACACTTTTAAGAAGTTGAAATAAATTAGTTAATTTATATTTACTGAAAGTAGATTTCTAATATAACATAATCTGCTTCTGGTTTTCTCTCTCCATGTCGTTCCAGATATCTCCATTTCTCTCACCACCCAAATTCATGCTTTTGCTCCACCTTTTTATTAGGATATAAACAGGCATCTAAAATGAGACTAATAAAATATACTTAGATAAAATAAAAGCAAGGAAATCATAATAGGGCAAAAACAAATATAACAAATGAAGAAAAAGAGCCAAAGAAAAAGCTCGAGAAACACACAGACATAGAGACACACACAGAAACACTCAGACAGAGGCACACACAGAAACACACAGACACAGAGGCACACATAGAAACACACAGAAACGGAAGCACACACGTTCATACACATAGAAATCCAACACACATACAAAACAAGAAACCATAATATATATGAAAATAATGTACAAGGAGAAAAATAATTAAAGCCTTGACAAAGCATTTTGAGATAAAGAACCTCAAAAAAATGCTATTAAGTTTGTTTTGTGTTGGCTATCTGAGATTCCACTGGAACTTCTAGAATATGTCCCTTCCCCATCTCAGAGTTACAACCCCATCAGCCCCAGACCTGTGCATGCAGTTTTTGCATGCTGCCATACTCTCTATGATGTCATATATGCATCAGTCTTGCTATGTTCAGAAGGTCTTTTTCCTTGGCGTTCTCCATCTCCTCAGGCTCTTACATTCTTTCTGCTTGTTTTCCCACAGAATTCCAAGAGCCTTGAAGGTAGGGAATTGATGGAGATATCCCATTTGGATTCTATTATGCCAAGGTCTCTAAGTCTCTGCACATTGTTCAGATGGGTCTCTGTATTAGTTCTCTTTTTCTGCAGTAGAAAGCTGAGTAGGGCACTGATCCATAAGTATAACAGAGTGTTGTCAGGAGTCCTTTTATTGCTAAGTTCCTTTAGTAGAACAGTAGTACTTGGTTTTCCCCTAGGTCCCTGGCGTACGTATTCTCAGGTTCTTGGGCACCTGAGCAGTGGAGGAGATGAGTTCCATCTCAAGGAATAGCTAACATTCGATCTGATAGTGGTTGGTTACTCCCACAAGCTTTGTGCCACTAGTGCACTAGTGCAATTTGCAGGTAGCTCACCATTGTGTAGCAAAGAGTTTGTAGCTGGGTTGGTGTTGACCTTTCTCCTTTGAGAGCATGCAGAAAGCATCTTCCAGTACTTATGAATACTAGTCCTCTATTCAGTTGAGGTGAAAAGTCTACGTAGGCACCAGCTAGACCTCTCCATGTTCAATGAGTTTATAGATGTTATCTTTAGCAATAGGATTTACCATAAATTTATGGAAAGCAACAGATAGCTGTTGCATAGCCTAGGTTGTTTGAGGGTTCCCATGGGGCCCTGTTGGCCAATAACTCAATTAGATGTAATGTATTACTAGAACTGGAGCATATATTTGGTGATGTGAGAAATCCTCCTGGGGTTCCATCTCCCTCAGTACTTGGAAATTCCATTTAGATTATCTTCATAAATGTATGTATTTTTGGATTCTACTGTACTAGGTTTCCATATGATCCCTCAAGTGGCCCTTGGTCTTACCTCTCCCTCCACATATTTTCACCTCCATTCCTCCTTGATTCCTCTCTGATTTGACCCGCTTGCTCCTGTACCCTCTCTGTGTCCATAACTATGTATTCAACTTCCCAGTCCTAAAGTAATCCAATCTTCCTCCCTAGTCACTTTTTCTATACCTCATCTCTCTTGTTATGTGAATTATAGCTTGATTATAGAAAACCTAGTAGCACATCCACATATAAGGCAATATATACTATATTTATCATTTGAGGTCTGGGATACCTCTGTCAAGATGATATTTTTTCTAGACCCATTCATTTACCAGTAACTTTCATGATTTTATTTTAACAATTGAGTTATCTTCCATTGTGTAAATGTACCACATTTTCTTTATTCATTATTTTATTGTTTTGAAATTTTCACATATGATTACTGTGTTTCCACTATTTATCCCTTCCTCCCTTTTCCTCCAGCTCCTCCTGTGTTCCTACCGCTGCCCGTCCAAGCCAAGTAAGTTATTTTGGTCCCTAGTTTAATACACATGCCTTGCTTGATCTTGAAAGATGAAAGCTTATAGCACTGGAAATGACTTAAGAAGAGAAAATAGAGTAACTCACACCAACTTCCTGGAAGGTGTCAGTCATACAAAAGAAACTGTAGGGAAATGTGTTTGTTAATAACCCACCTGTGAGCCCTTGCCATGAACCTGTCTGAGCAGTAACCACATTCTACTCACTTACACCAATCATTAGAGCTAGCCGTCAAGGTTACTACAAAAGTTTCCCTTTTATACAAGCTCATTAAAGCTAAATTACTTAGGTTTGTATAATGAGAGAGAAAGAGACGTGAATGCAACCCCGAAGCTTCCACGGAAGAACAATGACTCAAATGAACCAGCCTACCAAGCACGAGGAGATGATGAGTTTGTGGGGCTTCCAAAGGAAATCGCTTAGCTCATATAATCTGTAATGTGGAGATCGAGACTTCTGAAAACTACATTTCCCAGAATCCTTCACCAAAGACCTTCCTTTTCAGTGAGAAAAACTGAAATAGGAGATTTCCCCTAACCAAACCCTATTGTGGGTCAGCTGTATAGCAGTAGTCCTGTCTTCGGCTTCTCTTGGTGTTTTGAACTCGAGTGTATCAGAACCACCGAGTCAGACATTTGTGGATATGGCTATTTGTTCTCCTGGTATTTGTTTTTTTAATCTAACACATCTCCGTTATCCCTAGCTATAGAACTGGGAGCTGCTTCTGTTAGAAAGAGTAATATTCTCTGAAGTAACCCGGAAACGTGTTCTCAACTCCAAAAACAAAAACAAAAACAAAAACAAAAACAAAAACAAAAACAAAAACAAACCATGGGCGGTGAATGGCACTGGGCTAGCAAGATCACTGAGCTAAGGAAATTCACTTACTTTTTATTCTAAGGCAGGTGATACCTGTCAAGCATCCCATTGGTGGGAGCTGAACTTCATAAACATTCTCAATCGGCTATATACAACTGCAAAGAGTGAAGGAAACAGGGAAGGAGTCAGTTGCCCCAGGCCATCATTTTCTAGGACGTCCCTTGCATAAATGGAAGTTTTTATCATGTTGGGGAGTTGAAAATATTTGCATAAAAATGTACAAACTGTGGAACATTTGTGTTGGAATAACCACTTTTGATAGAAACAAACAAAATGGAAAACTTATCTTACACTTCTAGGAATCATCTTCGTTGGTTTTGTATTCATTTTCTAGCTTTTTAATTTTTTTTCTTTTTTTCCCTATTTATGATGTTTCCTGTATAACCAGCCTACCTCAGTTTTGCTGAAATCACTGCTATTCGTTCTTTTTTTTTTCCTGACCAGACTTTGGCTTGCATAATACTTAGTGCCATAAATGAAACTCCACAGAGGTGTTCTAGGATTGATTGGCTTTGTCTGTGGCCTGGAGAGCAAAACACGATTTCTTATTCATTCAAGGTTTGATGTTGTCATGGACTACTGCCATGTGAAAGTACCAAATGTAGAATTCCAGAAAGAAATAATTCACAAGTCTTAACTCATGTGCCTCTCCAAATATTGTAGTAAAAGCATTTGCCCTCCTGCCCTGGTCTAGCCAGCGCATGCATCATCCTCTGAGTCAATGTTTCCACAGAGCATACACTACCCACTCAGTGGACACCCAGCAAGCATCTTGGTTACTAGATCATTTGTTTTGCTATCACAGTGTTTAGTTCAAACACCCTTTATTGTACTAATGGCCATAAAAATGCATGAGTATTGGTGCTTGCAATTCAGATACACCAGGAAAGCAAAGCCATAAGTTGTTCACTTCCAGTAAAAGGGAAAAGGATTCTACTTGATAAGGAAAAAAAATTAAATGTATACTGTAGCCAATAGGAGTTATAATAAAGATCTTTATTTCTTCCATGAAAGTTTTCCAAAGGGAAAAGAAAGAGGGCCCAACGCTGCTGTTATAACTCAAGCTGTAAAAGGGATACCCATAGTAAATGAATGTCTAACTGCTCCCCTTACTTCACATTATGGAGGCCTTGCACTGTGTCATATCTGCATATACTTCCTGGAAGGAAGAGCATAGGTTTCTTTTGAGAGAGGGAAAGCATATTTATGTAAGTTCTATTTCAGTATCTTTGAATAACTCTTTGATTACACTACTAGTGATTGCTTATGTCTTATAGTACCTATTCATAAACCTTATGGTAGGCATCATGCATTTACTGGGACGAGGCCATGCTGAAATCTGCAGTACAGTACTGTTCACATTTTCGGGTCTTGAATCATATCCCCACCAGGTACTGATGCACTGAACTGTCAGTGGGAAATGGGATACTAGTGATCCATGTCATGCAGTGGCACCATGGGGAGTCGAATGATCCCCTTTAGTGGTTTGATGTTCCATTTGAAGCAAGCACTCTGGAAAACCAGGAAGCTGATTCACTCCTTCTTGCCATAGTGATAAGGACCACAAGAGATTCGTGTTGAGTAGGCAAGCTTCAAACACAGGAAAAAGTTTAAGGAAGATATGCTAATGGCCTGCTCTCCAAGCTTCTTGCCTACGTTAAGTTAGACAACCAGTGGGACTATATATTTAAATCACTTTTAACACCCTGTTGGATCTCCTTTCCCTGTCACCATGATGAAACAAAACATAATTGTCACAATTCCCACAGCACTGTCGTCCCCTTTGGCCTTACTGGCAATGCAGGACACATGTGAATAGGTAAGCATAGACTAAGTGAACTGAAAAGTGTCTGGTCCTTAGTGCAGCTGGAGCTAAAACAGAAAGCACTGCAGGATTGAGTTCAGAGGCTCAGAGTACATGCTGTTCCTCCACAGGACCTGAGTTCCGTACCTAGCATCAATGCCATGGGCTCACCAAGGTCTCAAACTCCAGATCCAGGACCTAACACCCTCTTCTGCCTTTGCAGGTGCAACACATACACACACACACACACACACACACACACACACACACACACACACACACTTCTTTTTTTAATTAATTCTTTTCTTATTTATTCACTTTACATCCAACTCACTACCCACCTCCTGTTCCCCTCTCCCACTTTCCTTCCCCCATCCCCCTTGCCTTATCCTCCGAGTGCGTGGGGCTCCCTGGGTATCCTCCCCACACTAACATTTCAAGTCTCTGCCTGGCTAGGGGCTTATTCTCCCACTGAGGCCAGACAAGGCAGCCCAGCTAGAAGAGCATATCCCACACATAATTATTTTTTATGGAGTATTTTCTTTAATTCTTAATATTAAAAACAGCAATTCATTAATCAGTCCTCAGAACCAACTGTCAATTTACCCTGCAATTCAGATGATCCTTGAACACCCTCCTTTCTGAAGCAATAGACACTGCTAACAGAGAGGCCATTACACCATAATGTTGGAGATACACAGGGGCAATTTCTACAACAAGTAAGAATCACTGATGCCAGCCTTGACCAGATCTCAAAGTCTCATTTCAGCAGATCTGTTTCATTGGCTTATTTTACTCAATTAACACTTATGACTTCATGAAAACAATCCATTGCTATTAAGGAAAAGTAAGCTATCTCACTGGATTCATAGATGTTCTTTTCTAGTATGTTTGCACCAGAAGTGGCACAAGCAAGGAAAAACTCTTTGGAAAGAAGATTGTGAAAGAAAATTCTCTGAAAAGCTCATTGTTTTGCCTTTATCCTTAATGATGGGCTTTGTTTGTCTAAACTGGAAAATGGGATATAGTTATACAGTATGCGTTTCTGTGTATCTAAATGATATTGATCAGGAAGATAGTAGGGAAAGATTGATACAGAGGTGTGGGAAGCTTCTTTTAGTCAGCACAGAGTTTGGGGATGTTTCTGTCTCATGTGAATGTTCACCAAATGGATTCCTTTAGGGAAGAGACTGACTCATCAGAAAGGATTACTATCACTCTCGTTAGTGGGCGAGAGACAGCTCTTCTTTCTGGAGAACTTAACTATCAGAGAAGCCCACACGATATAGCTTCTTAGCATCACCATAAGAGTAGCTTGTGTGTGTACAAGGATGTAGAATTAATAATCTTCCATGTATCATTCCCACTGCTCGGGATCAGCTGGCCCAATGAAATGGTTGAGTACTCTACAGAAATTTGTGTATGTTGCCAAGATGTTCAGAAGGATATACAAGTTTCACAGAACTTCTAAATTACAGTATGTAGTACTTTTTTTACTTTTAAATTGTTAACATTTATTATACAGATTTGAATGCTAGGCCCACTGGGACTGATACTATTATTAGGTTTGTCCTTGTTGAAATATGTGTGGCCTTGTTGGGGGAAATGCATCAATACGGGAGTAGGCTTTGCCAGTCTTTTCCTGTTTGGCTTCGGAAAGAACTGTATAACTCAGCAACTCCAGCACCAGGCTTGCCTTGATACCATCAAGCTTCCCACCACGATGATGAGGGACCGAATGTCAAAGATATATAAGCCAGTCCCATTTAATATTGTCTTTTATAAGAGTTGCCTTGGTCATGGCAGCGAAAACCCTAAGACAATACATGATGATGGATCTCCTTCTATTTTCACCCACCTGTCTCACATGCCTTGCCCACATCTGACCATCCAGTGGCTTTCCTCAGTTTCTTCAATGGTCTCCGTCCTCCTCTCAGTTCTTCTTCTACATTCATTTTCATTTATATGGACTTATTCTCACATAGTAGGCTTGTAATTCAAAGGAGAAAGAAACAACATGTGATATTCCTCTTTGTGAGTCTGAGTTAATTTATTCAACACCGTGATCTCTTGTTTTATCCATTTTCCTGCAAATGACTTTTTAATTCCTTGAGGTTGAACAATGCTCGTGTGTGTGTGTGTGTGTGTGTGTGTGTGTGTGTGTTTGTGTGTGTGTGTGTGTGTGTGTACATGCACATATGTATGTATATTATATATTTTTAATTAACTGAACTGCCATAGATGTCTGGGCTGATGCCATGAATGGCTATTATAAATGTACATATAGGTATTTCTGTGGTATACTCATTTAGAGTCCAGTGGTGTATCCGGATCATAAGTTATTTTTGGTGTTTAGCGGAATGTCCTGATTTCCACAGTGACCATACTAGGTTGAACTACAACTAACAGTATATTATGGCTTGCCTACATACTGTCCTTGTATTTGCTGTCTTGATGATAGCTATCCTGACTGGAGCAAGAATGAGTCTGTGCAGTTTCTTGTTTTGTTTTACAGTCATGGGGCAATGCACATGCTAGGCAGCTGCTCTACCATTGAGTATCCTCAGAACCTCTCCATGTAGCTCTGACTTTGGCAGAAAGTTATATGAACAGTAACCAATGTAATTTAGTTTCTTCCTCTAACTGAAATACAGAAGTAACAAAATCTTGGTATAGAAAAACTCAGTATCTCCATTACTGCTAAAAATCTCCCAGTCACAGACACTTAGCTTTGACTTGAACTTGGCTGATTTGAAGGCTGTTTGTTCCAAGAGAATTGTGCTTTCTGTGACATCAGAATTCTAGATGGCCACCTGGCCAATTTGGGTTTCTCATGTCAGTGAACACACAGGCAAAAAAGGGCAAATGTATGGGATGAAGTGATTCATCTAATTGTCAAGGAAAAAATTATGTTTTCACAACACAGTGCAGGGGAAGAACATTAGCCTGAAATCAGGAAATTCTCTAGTATATATTATGATACTTCTAAGTCCAGTCATATATGCAAATGTAAAATTCCAGCACACCAGTATCACCCATAAAGGCTCAGTGTTGCCTGGCAAAATTGTGCATGAAATAAATTGTAAAAGAAGAATATAAATACAGCTGTGTATGAACACAAAGCCAGAGGACAACTACAGCCTGGGAGGTAGATGTGTGTGTGTGTGTGTGTGTGTGTGTGTGTGTGTGTGTGTGTGTGTGCGCGCACGTGCACACACGCACATTTGTGCACAATTTTATATTTTTGTACACAACTAAATTTACCATCCTCTTACTATTTCAAATGTGTTTTTGTTTGCAAGATTATATTAAAATTACAAAGTATTCAGTTGAGGAGTTGATATGATGCTGACAAGCATCATTAATATGGAAGCTCAGTCAACATTTCCAAGAACTGAGACTTGTGCTTTTTTAGTATATGCTTTCATGGGAGTGTGTGGGGGCATCTCTGAATGTGTAAAGAAAGGATTATCTTTCTCTAAGATCAAAGTTACCAGCATAACTTTGTGAGCCAGTAATGACCAATGACTAATGCATGCTAATGCAAAAAAAATTTTACCTGGGTAAATTCCCACCCAATGGTACATCAGATAAATATGAAGTAACTGGGCTTACTAATATTTAAAGTCCCATTAAACAGTCTTTTAAAACACAACACTTATCAGATTTCAATGTAATATCAAAAACAATATACCTAATTATCTTAAGCACTAAAAAAAAGTTTCTTCTTCCAACTAAATGCCTATAAAGTTTAAAGCCCATGACCTATAATCAATGATTTTATCAAAGAAATTAATCACAAAAGCATATGTGAAATCCCAGTAATCAATCTAAATCACACATTACAAAAGTTTGCAAACCACATAAATGTTACTCCGTTGTTTTATTTCATCAAAACCACACTTGCTAACATGTAGTAAGATTCTTAATTTTAAATTACTTCAACACTTCAAGAAACTGATTGAATTTCTATGTTGACAACTACAGTCATTTAAAAAAAAAGTCCAATGAGATCCAGTAGAATCTTCCACTGCTTCTAAGAGTAAATTGGACAGGAAAAACAGAAGTTGAAAGTGTCCTGAGTTTTCTATAAAAATATATTCATGTAAATTGGACAACTCTTCTATTCAGTAATCAATATGATTCATTTATAACTAATCTTTTGTCATGTTTAGAAGTTAATATTCAACATGGAGATTGAATGGTATTGATACCTTATGGGTATTTGAGTGCTGGGGACCCTAAAGTCTCCTGACATCATTTATTTGTCCAGTAGTTCTCATTTTTACACATGAGTGTACTTTCTAATATTCTTTTCAGTAGCTCCTTTTTGTTTTGCTGAAGCTATTCTGTCTTCATAGATATAGATATAGATGATATATATAGATAGATAGACAGACAGACAGATGCATAGATGAGAGAGAGAGATAGATGATAGATAGATAGATAGATAGATAGATAGATAGATAGATAGATAGATAGAATCTCCTTCTCTACGTACGATACTACCAGAAATGAAATGTGAGGGCTCAGCGGCATTGCAGCATTGCTTTTGGAGCACTAGACTTGTTTTCTGAGTTATTTAGACATTGCTGACAGGAGCAATGCTGTCCCCTGAGAGGCTCTGTCAGAGCCTGACCAATACAGATGCGGATGCATGCAGCCAAACATCAGACTGAGCATGGTGGACCCCAATGGAGAAGTTAGGACAAGGACTGAAAGAAATTAAAGTGTTTGCAACCCCATAGGAAGAACAATATCAACCAATAAGACTCCATAATGCTCCCAGGGACTAAACCACCAACCAAAGAGTACATGTGGCAGTGGGTGGGTGGGGGTAACCCATGACTCCAGCTGGGCATGTTACAGAGGATTGCCTTAGTGGGCATTACTGGGTGGGGAGCTCCATGTTCCTGTGGAGGCTCCCAGGGTAGGGGAATGCTATAGTGCCCAAAGGCAGGAATGGGTGAGCGGGTGGGGAGCACCCTCATAGAGTCAGGAGAGGTGGACAGGGGAGGATATAGGGGATTGTGGAGGGAAACTGTAAAGAGGGATAACATTTGAAATGTAAATAAATAAAATAACTAATAATAATTAAAAACAAGAAATCAAAACAATCGTATTACAGACAGGCAACCTACTATTAAAATGAAACAAATGAAAATTTCCTCGTCTGGATCATGAAGTCATTTTGTGTCTACTAGCTCAAGCATGTACTTTAACTCATTAGTTCAGGTGATGTCTATAGTTCAACCAAACTGTGATGTCATCTCTAAAACTAGCCTTTTGCATGGCTGTGCTAGCTAAAGCAATCCCTGCCCATGTGTATGTTCAAAGCTACCGAGAAGAGCCATCTGTAGACTCAGGATATGTTCATACTGCTCTCTATTATACAAGAGGACAAACCCTCCCCAGCTGATTTTTTCATTGTGAAATGAAAATTTTACATAAAAGTCCTTGGTATGTGAAAAGACACTTATCAGATGTTACATGTGTACTCACAGGAGCAAGGCAGACTCAGCCTCAAATTTAAATGCATCAAGGACAAGAAGAGATAGGTATGAACCTGTTCAGTGTGGCCTAAAGTAGCTCTGCTGGTTAAGATGTGTAGACCACTAACTCGATCCAACTTTTGATCTTCTGCTCACCTGCTTCTGCACAGGGTATCCAATGTTCGAGATGCAGAGTGCTAAAAAGACAAAACAGTTTATATTGCAAAGACTACTTTAAATTATTAATATGCCATGTACTGGTAAGCTAAATTTTAAATGTGACATGTTCAATATTACTCCCCTTGTACTTTACTCCTCTCTGGAGACTGGCTCATTTCCCTGTGTGATAAATGTATTGCTGGTAGCAGGGCATGAAATGTTCCATGTGGTTTATGAACTTGGAGAATTCTCAGAGATGTTCACCCAGAAAAATAATCCTGCTCATGTTACACAAATAGCCAAACAGACAAAATAAATAAATAATAATAATAGTAATAAATAACATAAATCCCCCCCCCCTGCCACACACACACAGATATCAACCTCTGATTTTTTTACAGAAACCAGAAAAAAACCTGGAATAAAGACAGAGTCTTCAACAAATGCTGCTGGTTAATCTGGCAAGCTGCAAGCTGCATGTAGAAGAGTCCAAGTAGACTTGGACTTAATTAATCACCCTACAAAAAACTCAACTCCAAATGGATCAAATACCTCAACATAAAACCAGATACACTGAACGTAATAGAAGAGAAAGTAGGGAACAGCATGGGACTCACTGGTACAGGGAAAACAAAAACAAAAACAAAAACAAAAACCAACAAACAGACTAAGCAGAACACCATTAGTACAGGCAGGCACTAAGACCAACAAATAATCAATGCAACCTCGGGAAATTGAGATCCTTCTGCATGATAAAGGCAAAGGACATCATCATTCAGACAAAGTGGAAGCCTACTGAATGGGTAAAGATCTTTCCCAATGCCATGAGCAATAAAAGGCTAATATCAAAAATATATAAAGAACTCAAAATTGAGTTATCAAGAGAGCAATTAAGTCAATTAAAATTGAGACATAGAACTAAACAGAGAATTATCAAAAGAGGGAACTCAAATGGCTGAGAGCACTTAAAGAAATGTGCAACATCTTAGCCATCAAAGAAATACAAATCAAAATTACTGTGAGATTTGATATTACACCTGCTAGAATGGTTATCAACAATAAAACAAGGGACAACTCAGGCTGGCAAGAATGTGGAGTAGGGGAGCACTCATCCATTGCTGGTGGGACTGCAAACTTGTATAGTCACCATGAAAATCAGTATGTAAGTTCCTCTGAAAGATGTGGTCAGTCTACCTTAAGATCTATCTATACCATTTGTGGAGATTCGAATAAGAATGGCTCATAGTTATGAATACCTTGTCAGCAAGGGAATGGCACTATTTGAAAGGATTAGGAGGTGTTGTCTTGTTGGAGGAAGTGTGTGCTGGAGGGTGGGTTTTGAGGTTTCAAAAGCCCATGCCAAGCTCAGTGTCTTCATAAGCCAGAATATCAGGTTGCAGCTCTCAGCTAACTCTCCAGCACTATGTCTGCCTGCATGTTGCCATGCTTCCTGACACTGAGAATAAACTAAACTTCTGAAACTGTACACAAGCTCAAATTAAATCCTTTCTTTTATCATGGTTGCTGTGGTCATGATATCTCTCCACAGCAATAGGACAGTTAACTAGGATATTACTCTTGGTCATACACCCAAAGACACTTCATCCTATCCCAGGGACCCTTGCTTAACCATGGTCACTGCTGCTCTATTTATAAGTGCCAGAAATTCCAAACAACCTTGATGTCCCTAACTGGAAGAATGGATTATGATAATAAGGCACATTTACACAATGGAGTATTACTTAGGCATTAAAATAATGAAATCATGAAATTTGCAGATAAATCAGTGGAACGAGAAGAAATCATCCTGAGTGAGATAACACAGACCCAGAAGAGAAATATGGTATTTATTCAAGTATGTGTGGATATTCTCTATTCAGTTAATGATAATGAAGCTACAGTATATATAGCAACAGAGATTAGGTGTAGAGTAAAGGACTGGGGGGGGGGGGGACATATCCCATTAGGAAAAAGAAGTAGAAAAGAGTTATGGATGGATAGATGGATGAATGGGTGGATGGGTGGATGCATAGGTGGATGGGTGGGTGGATAGATGGGTAGATAGATAGATAGATAGATAGATAGATAGATAGATAGATAGATAGATGAATAAGAGAACCTGGAAAAGGAGTATCATATGGGGAGGGAAGAGAGGCAGAATGTGTGTGTGTGTATATATACACACACACACATATATGCATATATACATATATATACATATGATGTGTATATATATATGATATATATGATGTGTCTGTATATATATATATGTGTGTGTGTATATATATTTCTGTGTGTGTATATATACATATATATATGTATATATATTTCTGTGTGTGTATATATATATATATATATATATGCATATAAAATCTCTACATAATGAGAAGACTGAGCCCTAACTGATCATCTCTTATCACTAAATGAGGCTTCCAGTACCTAGATTGGGTTATATCTAATTGAGCTATTGACCAAAGGAGTATAAGGGGAATCTCCAAACTCCCCAAATAACACAGAGTATTCTCTACAAACTAAATGCATTTTACCACTGATGAAGACAATACAGGCACAGCTCATTTAATATGGAGAATTTGAGTTGGTGCCTACATAGAGCCTTTACCTTTATGTTCTAGCATCTTTGGTTCAGGAAGGTACTCTGCATGCTACCGAAAGAAAGATGTAAATACCAAATCAGACACAAAGGTTTCTTGCCTATAGTATATGCTATAGCAGTGGTAGCACAAATTTTATGGAAGTGAACAATCAATATCTGACTTAAGATCCACTCCATGAGATGGGAACCTATACCTGACACTGAGTGATTGACTAAAAACCCAAGGTTGGGAACCTAAAGTAAAACCAAACACTACTATTCTAAAAACAAAACAAACAAAAACTAGAAGGGGTTTGCAGCCCTATAGGAGGAACAACAATATGAACCAACCAGTCTCCCCAGAGCTCCCAGGAACTTAACTACTAACCAAAGAGTACACATGGAGGGGCCCATGGCTCCGTCCGCATATGTAGCAGAGGATTGCCTTGTTGGACATCATTGGGAGGAGAGGCCCTTGGTCCTGTGAGAGCTCGATGCTCCAGTGAAGGGGAATAACAGAACAGGGAAGCTGGAGTGGGTGGGTTGGTGAGCAGGGAGAACAGAGGGGGGATATGGGGTTTTTGGAGGGGAAACCAGGAAAGAGGATAACATTTGAAATGTAAATAAATAAAATATCTAATAAAAAACTAGATAAATAAAATGATTCCTGCTGTATTCATTGATCAGTGCCTTGCTTGGCCATTATCAGAGAATCTTCTTCTTGCACCAGATGGGAACAAATACAGAGACCCAGAAATACCTTTTATTGAAAGGGTGACAGACCTTGAAACATTCAGTCCTAAATGGAAGGTCTCCATCAAATTCATCCCTTTAAGGGTTTATGGAACCCCATGGAAGAGAAAGCAGAAAGACTGTAAGAGCAAAATGTGGTAGAGGGTACCAAGAAACCAAGGTCCTCTAAATTGACATGATCAAAGTTCATTTGAACCCACAATGACTGAGGCACAGTGCACTGAACCTGCACGAGTCAATACCAGGTCCTCTGTGTTTATGTTATGGATTCCAGTTTAATGGTTTTTATGGGATTCCTGAGTGTGTGAATGGGTCTGATTGGTTTTTTTTGTTTTGTTTTGTTTTTTGTTTTGTTTTGTTTTGGTTTGGTTTTTTGGTTTCTTTGTTTTTGTTTTTGTTTTTTTGGAGGGAGGGGGGCTCTTTTCCTTCTGTTTTTTGGTTTTGTCCAAAATTACCATGTGTTGTTGTTTGGTTTCTTTTATATTTTAAGGAGTCCTTTTATAAAAGATATGTGGCTTCAGATTACCATGATTTTTAAATGTACTAGGATAGGATTTTAATTGGAAATAAGGGTAGAATAATATGGAAGGGCAAGTGAGATAGCTTAATGGGTTAAAGTGCTTGCTGCTGATGGGGATGAACAAACTCTAGTACACAGGATGCATATAGTGGACGTCAGAGAGAACCAACTCTGCAAATTTTAACTCCCACATGTGCTATGGTGTACACACACACACATCACCACCACTCCCACATAGATATACAAAGCATAAACATGTATACACACACAGCACATATAGATGCACACACATACACAAGTACACATACAT
This sequence comes from Mus caroli, assembly GCF_978045245.1. Classification (NCBI taxonomy): domain Eukaryota; kingdom Metazoa; phylum Chordata; class Mammalia; order Rodentia; family Muridae; genus Mus; species Mus caroli. Next base: position 77,063,924 of record NW_028227263.1, on the reverse strand, counting down.
GCAAGCACACACACACATATACATATATGCATATACACACAAATACAAAGGAAACACATATCTAAGCACACATACACACATGCACAAAAGCATACATTCACAGACATGCACACACATGAACATACAAACATAAAAGGTATGATTTAAATTAAATTCAAACTACCTTAATATATTTTAAAAGAAATCTTAGAAGTCAACTGCTTGCATACTGTTCATAATGATTTGTCATTCCTATATTTTAGGAACATATTGTAGGCAAATACCAAACTACTAAACTACATTTTGTCTATAATGAATATCTTAAATAACTTTTAAGAATAGAAGTGTTTTCTAAGCATATGCTGGAAACTGAAGTCCAGACTAAATGAAACACTTGAGTGTTTCATTCTGGAGAAACACTTTGAATAATTTTTTTCATAGTGAGATTTCATTTGTTTTCATAGAACAATTTGTAAAATTCAAAGCTGTGCATAAGCAACCTAAATTTTTCAAAACTTCATCCTGAAATTCAACCCCCTTGTTCTAGCAGAGAAGCAATTAAGGTCCATTGTTTTATTGTGGCATTAAATTTATTAATACTGTCAGGAAAGCCAAATGTACCCAAATGAAGCTTATTTTGCAATTCTGGAAATGCTTGTCTCACTGCCCCACTACTAAGGCTTAATGACAGCTCAACAACAACCTTGTTCAAGTGGAGTCCACATTGCATTGCCAACAGCAGGACTGCAGAAGTAAGGCAAGGATGGATGGTAAGGCAAGTTGATGGATGGTGAAAATGAGTAGCCACTCAGACTAGTGCTGAAGAGGCTAAAAGCATGTTGCAGCCAACTCATTAGAGAATTTCATTTTTAAAAACAATACAACAATAATTAGGACATTTTAATATGTTTTGGATTATGTCTTATCTCTTTCCATAAGGTTTTGGGCTATTTACATTCACTGTGCAGTCGAATATAAGAAATTTGTGGAATTTTCTATCAAATGTGTATAATTCAATCTGATGTTCTATAAAGTTCAAGTGTGAATCTTTGTCTCCCATCCTCCTAGCATTGCTGCCCATCTGCCAGTCTTCCTCCTGGCTATGTCCTTCCTTCCCTTTACATCATTTTTTTGTTGTTGGTGGTGGTAAAATGTGTTTCTCTTTATTTTTACATTTAATACATACAAAGCATTATGAAATATTTTTAAATTATTGATAAACACCATGGACTCACTTTGCCTTGTACTTGTTTGAGAAGTACTTCTTCTACTCAATTCAGCCTTAAATTTGTTATGCATTATTTCTTCTTTTTAATTAATTAATTAATTAATTAATTTATTTATTTATTTATTTATGCAGTTCAGACTTTATACACCTCCTGGTCCACCTTGACTGTTCCACATCCCATACCTCCTCCCACCCCCAGCTCCAGTCTCCTCAAGGATGTCCCCACCACCACCAGCACCACCACCACCAGACGTCCCAACACCCTGGGGCCTACAGACTCTTGAGGGTTAGGTGCATCTTCTCTGACTGGACCCAGACCTGACAGTCCTCTGCTGTATATGTGTAAGGGCCTCATATCAGCTGGTGTATGCTGCCTGGTTGGTGGCTCAGTGTCTGAGAGATCTCTGAGTCCAGGTCACTTGAGACTGTTGGTCTTCCTTTAGGGTCACCCTCCTCTTTAGCTTCTCCCAGCTATTATTTCTAACACAGAAAAAAACATCTTTTCTTTGTATCAATTGACTTTTTTCTCCATCTTATTTCTTTAGTTTTTTTTTAATTTTTAATATTTTTATTACATATTTTCCTCAATTACATTTCCAATGCTATCCCAAAAGTCCCCCAGAGCGCCCCCCACTTCCCTACCCACCCATTCCCATTCTTTTGGCCCTGGCTTTCCCCTATATTGGGGCATATAAAGTTTGCAAGTCCAATGGGCCTCTCTTTCCATTGATGGCCGACTAGGCCATCTTTCGATACATATGCAGCTAGAGACAAGAGCTCCAGGGTTCTGGTTAGTACATCATGTTGTTCCAACAATAGGGTTGCAGATCCCTTTAGCTCCTTGGGTACTTTCTCTAGCTTCTCCATTGGGAGCCCTGTGATACATCCAATAGCTGACTGGGAACATCCACTCCTGTGTTTGCTAGGCCCCAGCATCGTCTCACAAGAGACAGCTATATTTGGGTCCTTTCAGTGTATGCAATGGTGTCAGCGTTTAGAAGCTGCTTATGGGATGGATCCCTGGATACGGCAGTCTCTAAATGGTCCATCCTTTCATCACAGCTACGAACTTTGTCTCTGTAACTCCTTCCCTGGGTGTTTTATTCCCAATTCTAAGAAGGTGCACAGTGTCCACACTTTGGTCTTCATTCTTCTTGAGTTTCATGCGTTTAGCAAATTGTATCTTATATCTTGGGTATCCTAAGTTTTGGGCTAATATCCACTTATCAGTGAATACATATTGTGTGAGTTCTTTTGTGATTGTGTTACTTCACTCAAGATGATGCCCTCCAGGTCCATCCATTTGGCTAGGAATTTCATAAATTCATTCTTTTTAATAGCTGAGTAGTACTCCATTGTGTAAATGTACCATAATTTCTGTATCCATTCCTCTGTTGAGGGACATCTGGGTTCTTTCCAGCTTCTGGCTATTATAAATAGGGCTGCTATGAACATAGTGGAGCATGTGTCCTTTTTACCGGTTGGGACATCTTCTGGATATATGCCCAGGAGAGGTATTGCTGGATCCTCCTGTAGTACTATGTCAAATTTTCTGAGGAACCGCCAGACTGATTTCCAGAGTGGTTGTACAAGCTTGCATTCCCACCAACAATGGAGGAGTGTTCCTCTTTCTCCACATCCTCGCCAGCATCTGCTGTCACCTGAATTTTTGATCTTAGCCATTCTGACTGGTGTGAGGTAGAATCTCAGGGTTGTTTTGATTTGCATTTCCCTGATGATTAAGGATGTTGAACATTTTTTCAGGTGCTTCTCTGCCATTTGGTATTCCTCAGGTGAGAATTCTTTGTTCAGTTCTGAGCCCCATTTTTTAATGGGGTTATTTGACTTTCTGGAGTCCACCTTCTTGAGTTCTTTATATATATTGGATATTAGTCCCTTATCTGATTTAGGATAGGTGAAGATCCTTTCCCAATCTGTTGGTGGTTTTTTTTGTCTTACTGATGGTGTCTTTAGCCTTGCAGAAGCTTTGTAGTTTCATGAGGTCCCACTTGTCAATTCTCGATCTTACAGCACAAGCCATTACTGTTCTATTCAGGAATTTTTCCCCTGTGCCCATATCTTCAAGGCTTTTCCCCACTTTCTCCTCTATAAATTTCAGTGTCTCTGGTTTTATGTGAAGTTCCTTGATCCACTTAGACTTGACCTTAGTACAAGGAGATAGGAATGGATCGATTCGCATTGTTCTACATGTTAACAACCAGTTGTGCCAGCACCATTTGTTGAAAATGCTGTCTTTCTTCCATTGGATGTTTTTAGCTCCCTTGTCGAAGATCAAGTGACCGTAGGTGTGTGGGTTCATTTCTGGGTCTTCAATTCTATTCCATTGGTCTATTTGTCTGTCACTATACCAGTACCATGCAGTTTTTATCACAATTGCTCTGTAGTAGAGCTTTAGGTCCGGCATGGTGATTCCACTAGAGGTTCTTTTATCCTTGAGAAGAGTTTTTGCTATCCTAGGTTTTTTGTTATTCCAGATGAATTTGCAGATTGCACTTTCTAATTCGTTGAAGAATTGAGTTGGAATTTTGATGGGGATTGCATTGAATCTGTAGATTGCTTTTGGCAAGATAGCCATTTTTACAATGTTGATCCTGCCAATCCATGAGCATGGGAGATCTTTCCTTCTTCTGAGATCTTCTATAATTTCTTTCTTCAGAGACTTGAAGTTTTTATTATACAGATCTTTCACTTCCTTAGTTAGAGTCACGCCAAGATATTTTATATTATTTGTGACTATTGAGAAGGGTGTTGTTTCCCTAATTTCTTTCTCAGCCTGTTTATTCTTTGTGTAGAGAAAGGCCATTGATTTGTTTGAGTTAATTTTATATCCAGCTACTTGACCGAAGCTGTTTATCAGGCTTAGGAGTTCTCTGGTGGAATTTTTAGGGTCACTTAGATATACTATCATATCATGTGCAAAAACTGGTATTTTGACTTCATCTTTTCCAATTTGTATCCCTTTGATCTCCTTTTGTTGTCGAATTGCTCTGGCTAGGACTTCAAGTACAATGTTGAATAGGTATGGAGAAAGTGGACAGCCTTGTCTAGTCCCTGATTTTAGAGGGATTGCTTCAAGCTTCTCACTATTTACTTTGATGTTGGCTACTGGTTTGCTGTAGATTGCTTTTATCATGTTTAGGTATGGGCCTTGAATTCCTGATCTTTCCAAGACTTTTATCATGAATGGGTGTTGGATCTTGTCAAATGCTTTTTCTGCATCTAACGAGATGACCGTGTGGTTTTTGTCTTTGAGTTTGTTTATATAGTGGATTACGTTGATGGATTTCCGTATATTGAACCATCCCTGCATCCCTGGGATGAAACCTACTTGGTCAGGATGGATGATTGTTTTGATGTGTTCTTGGATTCGGTTAGCAAGAACTTTATTGAGGATTTTTGCATCAATATTCATAAGGGATATTGGTCTGAAGTTTTCTATCTTTGTTGGGTCTTTTTGTGGTTTAGGTATCAGAGTAATTGTGGCTTCATAGAATGAGTTGGGTAGAGTACCTTCTGTTTCTATTTTGTGGAATAGTTTGTGAAGAACTGGGATTAGATCTTCTTTGAAGGTCTGATAGAACTCTGCACTAAACCCATCTGGTCCTGGGCTTTTTTTAGTTGGGAGACTATTAATGACTGCTTCTATTTCTTTGGGGGATATAGGGCTGTTTAGATCATTAACCTGATCTTGATTCAACTTTGGTACCTGGTATCTGTCTAGGAACTTCTCCATTTCATCCAGGTTCTCCAGTTTTGTTGAGTATAGCCTTTGGTAGAAGGATCTGATGGTGTTTTGGATGTCTTCAGGATCTGTTGTTATGTCTCCTTTTTCATTTCTGATTTTGTTAATTAGGATGCTTTCCCTGTGCCCTCTAGTGAGTCTGGCTAAGGGTTTATCTATCTTGTTGATTTTCTCAAAGAACCAGCTCCTTGATTGGTTGATTCTTTGAATAGTTTTTCTTGTTTCCACTTGGTTGATTTCGCCCCTGAGTTTGATTATTTCCTGCCGTCTACTCCTCTTGGGTGAATTTGCTTCCTTTTGTTCTAGTGCTTTTAGGTATGTTGTCAAGCTGCTAATGTGTGCTCTCTCTAGTTTCCTTTTGGAGGCACTCAGAGCTATGAGTTTTCCTCTTAGAAATGCTTTCATTGCGTCCCATAAGTTTGCGTATGTTGTGGCTTCCTTTTCATTGAACTCTAAAAAGCCCTTAATTTCTTTCTTTATTCCTTCCTTGACCAAGGTATCATTGAGGAGAGTGTTGTTCAGTTTCCACGTGAAGGTTGGCTTTCTATTATTTATTTTATTATTGAAGATCAGCCTTAGTCCATGGTGATCTGATAGGATGCATGGGACAATTTCAATATTTTTGTATCTGTTGAGGCCTGTTTTGTGACCAATTATGTGGTCAATTTTGGAGAAGGTACCATGAGGTGCTGAGAAGAAGGTATATCCTTTTGTTTTAGGATAGAATGTTCTGTAGATATCTGCCAGATCCATTTGATTCATAATTTCTCTTAGTTTCTCTGTGTCCCTGTTTAGTTTCTGTTTCCATGATCTGTCCATTGGTGAAAGTGGTGTGTTGATGTCTCCCACTATTATTGTATGAGGTGCAATGTGTGCTTTGAGATTTACTAAAGTTTCTTTAATGAATGTAGCTGCCTTTGTATTTGGAGCATAGATATTCAGGATTGATAGTTCCTCTTGGAGGATTTTACCTTTGATGAGTATGAAGTCTCCCTCCCTGTCTTTTTTAATGACTTTGGGTTGGAAGTCAATCTTATCAGATATGAGAATGGCTACTCCAGCTTGTTTCTTCATACCATTTGCTTGGAAAATTGTTTTCCAGCCTTTCATTCTGAGGTAGTGTCTATCTTTTTCTCTGAGATGAGTTTCCTGTAAGCAGCAAAATGTTGGGTCTTGTTTGTGTAGCCAGTTTGTTAGTCTATGTCTTTTTATCGGGGAGTTGAGTCCATTGATATTAAGAGATATTAAGGAAAAGTAATTGTTGTTTCCTGTTATTTTTGTTGTTAAAGTTGGCATTCTGTTCTTGTGGCTGTCTTCTTTTAGGTTTGTTGGGGGATAACCTTCTTGTTGTTTCTAGGGCGTGGTTCCTGTCCTTGTATTGGTTTTTTTCTGTTATTATCCTTTGAAGGGCTGGATTCGTGGAGAGATAATGTGTGAATTTGGTTTTGTCGTGGAATACTTTGGTTTCTCCATCTATGTTAATTGAGAGTTTGGCTGGGTATAGTAGCCTGGGCTGGAATTTGTGTTCTTTTAGTGTCTGTATAACATCCGTCCAGGATCTTCTGGCTTTCATAGTCTCTGGTGAAAAATCTGGTGTAATTCTGATAGGCTTGCCTTTATATGTTACTTGGCCTTTTTCTCTTACTGCTTTTAGTATTCTATCTTTATTTAGAGCATTTGTTGTTCTGATTATTATGTGTTGGGAGGTATTTCTTTTCTGGTCCAGTCTATTTGGAGTTCTGTAGGCTTCTTGTATGTTCATGGGCATCTCTTTCTTTAGATTTGGGAAGTTTTCTTCTATAATTTTGTTGAAGATGTTTGCTGGTCCTTTGAGTTGAAAATCTTCATTCTCATCCACTCCTATTATCCGTAGGTTTGGTCTTCTCATTGTGTCCTGTATTTCTTGGATGTTTTGAGTTAGGATCTTTTTGCATTTTACAATTTCCTTGATTGTTGTGCCGATGTTCTCTATGGAATCTTCTGCACCTGAGATTCTCTCTTCCATCTCTTGTATTCTGTTGCTGATGCTCGTATCTATGGTTCCAGATTTCTTTCCTAGGGTTTCTATCTCCAGTGTTGCCTCATTTTGGGTTTTCTTTATTGTGTCTACTTCCCTTTTTAGGTCTAGTATGGTTTTGTTCATTTCCATCACCTGTTTGGATGTGTTTTCCCGTTTTTCATTAAGGACTTCTACCTGTTTGATTAGGTTATCCTGTTTTTCTTTAAGGATTTGTAACTCTTTAGCAGTGTTCTCCTCCAATTCTTTAAGGGATTTATGTGCTTCCTCTTTACTGTCTTCTACCTGTTTACCAGTGTTCCTTTGTATTTCTTTAAGTGTGTTATTAAAGTCCTTCTTGAAGTCCTCTACCATCATCATGAGATATGCTTTTAGATCCGTGTCTAGCTTTTCCGGTGTGTTGGGGTGCCCTGGACTGGGCGAAGTAGGGGTGCTGGATTCTGATGATGGTGAGTGGTCTTGGTTCCTGTTAGTAAGATTATTACGTTTACCTTTCGCCATCTGGTAATCTCTGGGGTTAGTTGTTATCGTTGTCACTGTTTAAAGATTGGAGCAGAAGCTGTGTTCCACTCACCAGCAGTCTCAAAATCCTGTGGCGGGGGTCGTGGGTACCTGTCGGTACCCCGGTGCTGGTCCAGCCGGAAGAGGCCTGTGGTCCTACTCAGGCCGGTTTTCTGCTTCCCTAACTAATGCAGTCTCTGGTCCCGCGCGCAATTGGATTGGAGCAGAAGCTGTGTTCCACTCACCAGAAGTCTTAAGATCCTGTGGCGGGTGTTGTGGGTAGCTGGCAGGTGTCATCCGACCCTGCGCCCTAGCTATCCAGGTGCTTTTCTGACCGGAAGAGGCTTGTGGCCCTACGTAGGCCGGATTTCTCCCTCCCCAACCAAAGCAGTCTCAGTTCCCGCGTGATTGGACTGGAGCAGAAGCTGTGTTCCACTCACCAGCAGTCTCAAAATCCTGTGGTGGGGGTCGTGGGTAGCTGGCGGGTGTCAGCCGACCCTGCGCTCTAACTACCCCGGTGCTGATCCGGCCGGATGACATCATATTTTTAAAAACATTTTATTCCATGTACAAGCTGTTTTAGAGGATGTTGAATAAGTTGGAAATTTTGTGTTTCAAAAATTTCCCCACCGTGTTTTCTCTTTTATTGCTAGAAATATTTATCTATATAATCAAAATAAAATACATAAAATTAAAACAATAGTTTCAATCAATAGCATAATTTTTGCTCTTTTTGAGGTTACATTAACCATGAAAAATTGATGCTATCTTCATGAAGACTATTTTGAAACAGAGAAAGTAAACAAGACAACCTCTCTACAAATTCACAGGTTTCATACTCCCCACTGTCAGAATCTGGGATCTGAATACAGACTATTGACGTCCCCTAGACAGCAACAAGTGTACTGAGAAAGTGCTGTGGAGCTTAATGGAGAAGGCAAAGCCAGTGCTGTGAACCTCCACTCCCATTAGTCAACGGAAGTGCTCACTCAAAAGAAAATGAACATGTTCAAAGGAAGGTGGATGTGCACAAGGGAAACCCACACTATATCAGATTAAGGGGGGATCCCGATGGCCCATCATACAGTAAAGACAAGACAAGGCATGCATTCCCAGAATCTATGGAAGAAATGAACTGCAGGATGGTAAGTGTAGCATGCAGACTACAAGAAGGTTGAGAGAAGGCCATCACCTATCCACCACACTGCCTAATGTAATAGGAAAACAACACAAATCCAGTTAGACCTCAGAACTTTATTACAGTGTGTGAAAAGGGGTGTGTACAGTGGAGCAAAAATAGTCACAGGCTAAAATGTCATTTTATAAGGAAAATGTATTTTAATAATTTGAGCAATTAAGAGAACAGATACAGAGGACTGCCCTGGTTTTAAGCTAACAAAGATACAAATAACTTGGCAATCAGATGATAACTCCTAAGGAAACTTTTTTTCCTAACAGGCATTTATCAGTCCCAAACACTAAAAAACATATCTAATACTTGAACAAATTTGTAAGCCAAGAAATACCTAACTAGGAAGTGTTACACTGTGTACCTCCTGTAAATATTTCATTTGTCTGTACACTAGGGCCTGAGTATGCCATGTTATGGATTTGGAGGGCAGAAGACAACTTCCAGGTGTTGGTTTTCTCCTTTTACCATGCCAGTCCTGGGCCTTAAGTGCATTTGTCATCCTTGGTAGCAGCCTTCTTTACTACTGAATCATTTACCAGATTCTTTCTAAACATTTTCATGCTTTAGCACAATTACCCCGAACCTCACTATTCCCTTGACGTCCAGCAGTCTACATTTTGTGTTTTTGTTAGCTATTCAAATCAGAATTCTTGAAAAGTAAGGGGTCTGGCAAAAGATTTCCCTTGAACCAAGGTGAGAAATGCCTATTTTGATGGTATCTTAGCTTCCCAAACAAAATTATAAACATTAAGCCTCAAGGGCAAAGAAGAAAATAGAGAAATTACTTGTGGAAGGATAAAACAAAGCAGAATTATATGCATTGAATATGCATATATGCAGACATAGATGTAGATTTCTGCTAATGTGTATATACCCTTCATGCATATATGAATTTTGAGACAGAAATGCATGAATTCTTCCAATAGTCAAGGCAAGAAATTCTAGATTTTTTAATCAAAATGATAAGATGCTGTTCCATGGATGTTAGATGCCTAGACTCCCTTTGAAGGAAAATTACCTTGAGAAAGTATATCCAACTACTTTGTTTCACAAATGTAGGAATATTTGCAGTTTTGTACAAGGTTTTCAACAGCCATACAGTGTTCAACAGTAGTGTAAATTTAATAATAAAATTGTATTTAGTCCATGATGCAAAGTAAAGCTTTGACAAATTTTACAGGGCCATATGAAAGGGATGGCATGACATAATTCCCACCCCTGAAACAAAGTCACCAGGATGTGAGTCTTCACAAGGGTTAACAGTTGTTGGACATAAGACTTGTTTGTATAAAAAATATAGTTTACTTCATGTTCCTCTTTAAAGAAATATTCTCCCTGTCGAGGTTATTGGGAAAAGTCTTCTCTACCAAGTTTAATGACTGTATGATAATTAAAGACAGCATGGGTCCAGGTGACAAGGGTAAATCTATGTCCTTAGCAAAAATGGTAAACACTCTGACCTTCAGGACAGCCCTTACGGCTGTGGGAAAGAATACTGAGAACATGAGTTCAAAAATATATAAACAGAATTTCACAAGGCTACAATATAAATTATATGAGGGGTTTCACAGATGTAAAGGACAGAGGCAGCTGCACTGAGCTAGCTTGTCAGAAATGAATAAAGGTGGGAAGATACAAGGGCAGGCAGATTCCTGTGTTCAGGTCAGCCTGAGACAGCATGAACTTAGGGCCAGGGCAGTTAGAGCAGTGATTTCAGAGCCAGATCCCACCCAGCTAGCTTATTGCCTGTGCTTCAAAGGAAGTTAGATCTCTGAATCATTTGCAATGTTAATAAAAATGTGTTTGCTGTATTTTCCTAGGAGCCAGGGGGCTAAGGTCAAAAAATTCTCTTTGGTAGGATGATCAAAAGGAAACCTGGGGTAGACAATTGAATTAATATGTAAATAAAATACAAGGCTTTGGTCTGCAAGAGCTGAGCTGTCTAGTGATCTTCATAAAGCTGTCTCAATCAGAACACAGGCTGTCAGCAAGTACCCACAGTTCACTTTGAGTTACTCTTTTTGCCTCCCTTAAACAATCCATCCACTGAACCCTTCTTCAAGCCAAGGCTGGTCCTTGGCAAGGGTTAACCCTATTTACATATTTATACAGAATACCATTAAACTACTAACAACATGAATGCTATAAGATGGAATGTTGTGTGTCCTGATATGAAAATAATTCTAATGCTAAAAATTAGTATATATTGATGGTGAAGAAATTTAAAGGGATGAGTACAGGATCCTCTTCTTTTCTAGCAGGTGGAAATAATAAAAAAATGAGTAAATTTAGGATACATGAAAAATGTACATAACTCCTGCAGTTTCTTTTCCTTCTACTAAACTCAAGGAAAATTAACACCAATTATCTTTTTTATGAAGTTGCATATAGAGTGTAAAGTGCTCTAAATGAAATTATATATTATTGTATTTAATACCAACATATAAACTTGAAATCATGTTAACCAAATATAATTATAGAAATTCATAAATGAGTAACTTTTTAATTTTGAAATGAGATTTAAAGCCTTAAAATGTTCTTCAGGTACATATGTATATATATGTATGCATAGATATAATGGAGATAAGTGAATATATATGTACACACACTAAACAGTGAACATTTTTAAAGATACAAAAATTAAGAAAAGACAAATTAAGCTTTTTGCTTCATGCCTTTTTGCTCTAGGGTAGGAAACTTTTTAGATCTGAATTTCAGAAAAGATATGCCTAATCCTTTCATGTCTTTTTGATCTAAACTCAATTCAATTTTTAAAGGTGATATTTTAAGGAAGCATCCACTGCTGTATCAGCTACTATAGCTACTATAGCATAAGCAGACATACATGAATGCTTACATACAAAGTGTGCCCACACATACTAACATACATACATACATACATTGCATACATATAATATGTATATATACATAAGTGTGTATATATGTATGCATAGATATAATGGAGATAAGTGAATATATATGTACACACATGTACACACACACACACATCCATGAGCACGAAGACAAGATTGAATAAAGAATCTACAGCAATTAGTTTCTCATTTAATTTCTCTTTATATCTTTATATTCTGGACCCAGCTATCCACCTCTTGTTCTAACATGTTTACAGCAATTGGCCCCTCCATTCTTCCTATCATTACTGTGCCAAGTAACCTTCCTGTTCTTTCTGATGTCACATTTAGTAATTCTTAGTTCATTTGTTCCCTTCCTGGTTTCTCTTGACAGTTAGGTTTGCCATTGAACTATTGCTTCCTGTTTCTGTCACGGGTTCTACAAATTTACTCCTATTGCTATCTCTAGCTCATATACCAGTGCTTTCTGCCAAGTAATTCCATCCATTACAATGTCAAGTGAGTTAACCAATTGCGAAAAAAGTTCTGAGTAATTTAGTAAGAATGTACAAAGTAAATTAGACACATTTTTGTATGCATGGTACTTCTTCATGAGTCATTTAAAGTGAATTCTAGTCAGGTTCTCTGTCTCTCCATATCTGTGTAGACATGGTGTGTGTGTGTGTGTGTGTGTGTGTGTGTGTGTGCGTGCGTGTGTGTGTGTGTGATAATGCATATATGATCCTCTTCAGACATACATTTGCATTTAATATTTACCTTTGAGCAACACTATTGCTATTAAAGTAATATCAAAATATCTGAAATGATTAAACAACTGCACTAGAGAGGAATGCCAAACTGTAGACTATCAAACTCATCTGGGTTTGTTAGGAGATTTTGTGACTCATTGCAAATCTTAGAAAAATCATTAAATCATTTTAATGCCTCTGAAGTTTGATTTCCCCAGGAGTTTAATAGATGCTAATACTTACCTGTGAGAACCATTTGCCAGGGCAAGGACAACTCTTGTTTGCAGTAAGTATAGCTAAGCTAGTAGCCTGGATGCAAGAGAAAGCAATTTCAAATTAAGCTTTCCCTAAAGCATTGAAAATGTCACCATGTACAATCTAACCTTACCTGACTAATACTAAAGGTGAAGAAATTAAATCAGCTGCTGAAAGTGACTTTGATGAGGATATTGGTGGGAAATGAATATCCATCTTGGATAGCTGGATAGCAACCAAGTGTTGAATATGCTAGCAAACTTTGGGAATGCAGGCTGTTTGAGAAACGTGCAGCTTGAGAGGAAGCAATGGAGAGTTACATCTTATAGGTCTATACTAGAAGACAAGAGTTGTACTTGGCAAGATGTTATAAGGAAGAGGTGAACTTAAATATGACAGGTTTACAAGTGGGGATATTAATAGTGGTGACACAAAAGTTTATATTCTTTTAATGTTGAAAAGTCATTTGCGTATAGATATGTAACACTAAAAGATAAAACATGAAAAGACTTTAGGTGACAATATACATAAAGACAGTAACAGGTGAAATGGTGGGTATGTTAATTTAGTTGACTATAGTATCTTACTATCTGTTCATATATGAAAATATCCTGTGGTAAACCTTAAACATAAACAATAAAATTTATAAATAACTTTCTGCATATGCTGCCAGAACTTCTTTAAGCGACTAAAATAACTCAAGGTCCAAATATGATTAAGCTTTCCCTATGAAGCTCGGCTGCCTTTAGGTTTAGGCACTGAGGTTTCTCTGTGTGTTAACAGAGATGTGTTTCAGATGGAAATGTGAGGAGACACCCATACATAACCTGCAGTGCCATGCTCTACACTGTTCGGTACTGTAAACCTGACTGAGGTGAGGAAGAAATGAAGGACACACAATAAAGTGAAGCTGAAATCAAGTGGGCCTTGCTCAGTCTGATGGAGAAGCCCCAGCTACTCGGAAGCCCTCAGCACAGTTTATCTGATACAGCACCTGAAGGAGGAGTTAGTTCATCTCAGCCAGGGGTCTCTTTAAGGAAGCAGGTTCAGGTTGCAGTCGTCCTGGAGGAAGCAGTAGTTGCTGGTTTTAGCACATCTTGGTCAGTTATTCAAAAATACCTCTATTTTAAATAGAGGGCAGGGTTGTCATGACTCTGAACCACATCCGGTAGTAGAAGGGTTTGTCCATTACCACTAATCTGAGGCATTGCTCCTTGTCAATGATATTCCTTTACTCAGTGCTTCTCTCCTTACACTTTCCGTCAAGGCTTCCTCTCTTCCCTTCATGAAAGGCAAAGATAACTAAACTGAGCAAAGTCAGGGCAATAGGAATACCATTACCCATTCCCAAGCAATAAGAAAAAATACCCATAAATAGTTAAAAACAGTAAGAAAATCCTGATGCTATGATCTTCTATATACTAGCAATGCTATATTATCCTTTCTTGGAGTGACCAATGAAGTGGAAGAAAACTTAAAGATTCTTTGAGGAATCAGTTGTGTTGAGTGGAGTCTTGCTGGGGCATACATGTGAAGGAGTGTTTTCCTGAAGAAAACACAGATGCAAGGATGTTCTGTTAAAACAAACACACGAAAGGATATGTAATGAAGGATTCTTCACATGTATTGGTCCACCTTACATTGCATAGTTGAGCTCCATTTGTTGGGACTCCATAGAGAGAAACCACAAAATATCTTGTGGTATGCTGTGGCTTCTAGACTCTTCTGAGGACTCAGGCCAATGGGCAGAGTGATTTCAGTAGAGAAAGACTCACATGGAGTCTTGCTGAGATAGACTCACATGCTGCTGAGGCATGGTACATGGCAAGGAAAGATCCATGTAGGACACACATGATGTTTGGAGGGAGTATAAACAGGATTCAACAGACTCGGAGAGGGGCTTGCTGGTAGAGCTAGCTGTTCAATGCTTCTTGGTCTTGTGTCATCACTGATCTTTGCTTCCTGGAAAGAAGCCTGGCAGAGAACTTCTTCTGGTGTCCCTGCTGCTCAGAATGCCACCTGCTGAATTGTGCAGACTCAGCTGAGATCTGGCTCTTCCTGTTAGGTTGCACCACTACTGCTGCTATCCTGACACGACTGAACTGGGCTGCTGGTGTATGTGTGAAATGTTTGCAAGTGAATGGAGCTGTCACTGCTGACCTCTGAACTGAACTGCTGACCTCCTGACAAGACAGATAGGATTTTCTCCAAAGTACCATTTCTAAATAGGTCCACTTCCCTTATATCAAAACCACCTTTTTCTTCCCCCACCACCTCTGGTGGATGGTGAGCTAGAAGGGAGGTCAAAGTGTTGAAAATCATCATTAAATGTAGGCTTTGAAAATTAAAGCTACAGATCAACCCTGGTCTGCCCTTCCCTTACACCACTAATATGATACCAAAGTTGGAACTATCTATAAACACAGAGATAATACCTAGTATTGTTCTGATTTACAATATAGGGGAATCTATAAGCTGTGCTAAACACTGCTATTAAGGTTTTCAGTCTTCTTGTATTGCCCAGCTTCTTAAACTGACCATCATGACCCTATCGCTGGGTCCAGTAACTTAATGTTGGGATTGCAAGAAATTTGGTACTGGCAAAAGGTTTCTGAATGCACAGTGGTCAAAATCAGTTAGGTAATACTTCTGAGCTGTTTCTGGCACCTCTAACCCATGTTGCATCACACAGTGTCACTGCAGCCTGGGTTCTGAACACACAACTTATATTCTTTGCACTGTTTTTGCCATTTTGTCACAGCCTCAGTAAACAACACCAGAAGCACCTTGGGTCAGATTTACAGCTATTGTGTGTTTCAGTGTTTGTGCATATCAACCCATTATATATACTTATAGAAATATAATGGTTTAATTACAGACAAAGACTTTGAATGACTTAATTTGTCATCATTCCTCGGGAGATAATTATCAAAATTGTTACACCTTCAGATTTGATTGTATTGGGTTACCATGTTTGACTTTAAAAATCAAGTTTCTCACTTAAGTTTCTTTAAAATCATTATTAAATTTGGCTTGGGACTAGGGAATAATTCCCAACTACTTATGAAATGGCCATACATTCACTTCTGAAATTGTTGGGCTATGTGTGTGTGTGGTTTTTTTTTTTTAAATGATATACTCAGTATTGAAAATCATTTCAAAGACCTAACCTATTTTTTAATACTGAAGACATTCTATGTCTTTCAGTCTCAGACTTTCAACCAGGACTAAAATTTTATGTAAAAACCATAATGTTTTTTTCTTACATACTTGGCTTTTTTATAAAAAGTAAACTTGTATATATACTTAGGAATTGCTTTATAATAGAGCAATTATAATGATTCAGAATAAAATTCTTTATGATAATCAGTAATTTTGGCTTCTTGATTCTATTTTTCTACACACATATTCGCAGGTTCACACAAAAAATTCTCAAGAGAAAATGGGAGATGGGTAGAAAAGAATAAGAAAGTCTCTGCTATTCAACACACAAGATTGGACTTTTAAATATTTTCTGCCATCAAGAAGGTTGTTTTTCACAACAAGCATTTGGGGTACAGCCAAGATAAGGAATTACCAAAGTAGAATAAAGGTCTTACAGCTTAAAACATTGGCTACATAGAGAAACACAAGGCAAGGCCACACACTCCATATACATTTAACAATGATAGAATTTTTAGTCTTACCTTTCTCTATAAGCTGTGGGATGTAATGATAATGATGTTTGTGTAGAATGTCAAGAAATGTGTCAAGCACACATGCATACAATGAAGAAATGTGTTCATCTATATGAGTGTTTTGATTGTTTCCTGCCTCTTCTATTGAGCATCACAGTTATTCAACCATCATCATCATCATCACAAATTTGTCTCCTTTTTCCAATTTTGCTTTATATGTTTGAAATAATATTGTTATTCACATTTAAAGTTTTATACTATTTAACAAATGGAACCTCTCTTCGTTAAAATGTTGCACCCTGACTAATGTTTCCTTGCTGATCTCTGCTTCTTTTGGTATTAACTAGATAGGTATTTCAGTTAGTACACACAGAGCCTTTTCCTGTTATTTTACTTCCAGCCTTTGTAAATCTTCACACATAAGGTATTTCTCTTTAGTAGAGATGGATTGCTAGACTGGTTTTATTTTTAATCTCTTTCACATTAAGTGTACTTCTCTTTACTGTAATTATTATTCCATAGGGACCATCCTAGTCTTTCTCATTAAACCAGTTATGCTCCTTTCTTGCTTGTGATGTCTTATCAGCATTGGCCAACATTTTTCTTTTCTTTCCTGCACTCTATTATACCATATTTCATTCCTTCTC
This sequence comes from Mus caroli, assembly GCF_978045245.1. NCBI lineage: Eukaryota > Metazoa > Chordata > Mammalia > Rodentia > Muridae > Mus > Mus caroli. Next base: position 77,047,064 of record NW_028227263.1, on the reverse strand, counting down.
TTGGTTACTCTGGGGTTACCCTATAAATATTTGGTTATTTGAAACAACCAGAGTCTATGATGTTTACCAATTCCATTTTGATTCTAGAACAAACACAATTTTAACTGTAACCTTCAAGTGAACTACTGCACTTGCCTGGATTAACTCAGGCCCCTGGTGAGACAGGAACTGACCATTATGTACAGATAAAGGGCTTAAGTACAGAAATACCAGCATTTTCCTATTCTGATGTTGTGCTGGTAACCTTCTCAGGTACTTAAATTGAAATGATGTTATGTCTGCTGCTTTCTTGCGACATGGGCCTCTCTGCAACACATCTTAGGATCTGTCCACCCTCAGAAGGCAGAATAACCCTAACAGCCAGCAAAGGTGATAGCAACTTACAAGTATTTTCTAACAACTTTCCAGAGCTAAGACAATTGGCTTTATTCATTGGTGCCTTATTATTGAATAGGTATTATTGTATCAATATGAAATATGTCTTAGATATGCAACAGGTAACAGAAATTGCTGGACACATAAAAACATTGCAAGGTTTCAATCTGTACTTTGAAATTTGTATTCTTATATAAAATTATCTTTACAAAAAACTACAAACAAATGGATCAGTGGTTATACATTTCCTCCTTTGCTATATTTTAAGTAAAACATGCTTAAAAAGTATTTTTAAAAGTCACAACTCCATGTCAGTTAATAGCTACAAACAAATTAAAATAAAATAAAATAAAAACATTCTTCAAACATAGAGGGGAATTCAGTGGATGAAGCTCAGTGCCTGGCAGTGTTTTTCTGATGACATGCTCAGTAGTGATATCTATTTGATATAGGAGAGCAATAGTGCCATGGGAAAAAGACCTCCTTCCCCCAAGTTACCTAACCCATCCCTATTCAGGGCCTTTGGAACTCCTTGTGGAACAATCTGGGCAGGCGAATTAACAGAAAACTCTTAACCAGGACAAGGACAAAACAGACTATCAGATAATTAGAGACAATAAAAGTGGTTGAGAAATGTAGGATAGCTTTAGTCAGCACACTGTGGACTTTTGGCAAATGCCAATAAAGGAGAAAAACTATAGCAGCCTGAAAAGGTGGCTCATTTGGTAAAATCTCTCCTACATTTTTTTTTTAATTGGAATTTAATTTGTTTACATTTCAAATGTTATCCCTTTTCCCAGTTTCCCCTCTGCAAGCCCCCTATCCCATCTCCCCACTTACCCTGCTTCTATGAGGATGTTCCCCCACCCACCCACTCCTGTCTCACTGCCCTAGCATTCTTCTACACTGGGGCATTGAGCTTTAATAGGACCAAGGGCCTCTCCTCCCACTGATGCCATAAGGTCCTTTCTGCTCCTTTGAGTTCAATCTCCAGCACCCTCATGAAATGCCATAAATCGGGAAAACCCTGTACTCTATAATCTCATTGTTGGGCAGGCAGAAAAGAAATTTCTGGGGTTCATTAGTGAACCCATCTAGCCTGCAGTGAGTACCATATTCAATGAAGGACACTGTGTCAATAAAAAATACAGTTGAAAAGTGACTGAGAAAGGCACCAGACATAGACCTCTGGCCTCTGCCTGCACACATACACACACAAATATGCCAAAGACAAATTTTAACTTTCACAGTGTCTATCAAAAGTATTCAACATGGCCTCACAAGCCCTGCTCACCAACCCAACTATTGTTTTGCCCAAAATGCATAGATCTGTGGAGCTGAAAGACGAATTCCTGGAACATCAGCCTGCCTGATCCTTCACAGCCTGGAATTGGTCCCTGGTGATCCCCAGGACCTGAGCTGAGCTGAGCAAGGAGTCAACCGGGGGTGATGATGAAACCCAGAGAGATGGAGGTCATGCTGCCTCTGCCTCTGCCACAGTTGTCATGACTGGCAGGATACAAGAAACAGGCCAGAAACAACAGCTTGCCTTAGTCATACAGGACATCAATGTGTTCAATATGCTCGGTCAAAGTTTAACCCACACCAAATTGTTGTTTAGCCCAAATATCCAAGGAGCAAAGTGGGCTGTTCATTCTGGAGAAAGTATAGTTGAACAGCCAAGACTACTGAGCAATCCAAGAGATAAGCACACATCCTGAGTACCTGAGTCTGGAGTGATGGGAGGACAGCTGATAATGATGTGCAGCACTACCAGACATCACTGAGCCAAACCAATGCTTCTTCCTTGCCATCACAGAAAATAGAGCAGAGTGGCCAAGATCAGAATTTGAAGCCACCAGCATAACTCTGCACAGACTGAATTCAGAAGCAGCCTCAACTGGGTCTGTAACCCACTTACAGTTTTTCTTTAATATCTAAAGTCTTCCCAGAATATGTATGTGTGTGAGTGCGTGTATGTATGAATGTATGTATGTAAGTATGTATGTATGTATATGTGTATACGTATGAGAAGCCACTTCAAATTGTTCTTGATGATGAAGAATGAAGACCACCATTTGCAAATTACACAGTGTTTTCTGCATTGTGGTGCTGAAGCATATATGAACCCACAGAGATTATGCCAATACATAAAGGCCCTGTCCAGGCTCAAAGCAGACAGGTTCACAGCACTGAAGGCAAGAAACAGAAATGGATTCCTATCCCAAACTAAGAAGTTATCTCCAATGAACAACAGCTTGAAAAAGAAAAATGAATTTTCTCCAATTTGGTCACACTGTGTATATAAACTACATTTAATAATAGGCCCAATCTCTAATAGACGATGATCAGTGAAGTCAGTGACATTATTGTAGATGTTTTGTCTTGTATTTATGTGTGTGTGTGTGTATGTTTGTGTGTCTTACTGTTTGCATATTATGTTTTCTGATTTTTTTTACTGTGTGTGACTATGTTTCCTTGCTTTTATTTTATTTTTTATTCGTGTATTTGTTTTATAAAAGGAAAGAGACTGAAGGCTTGGAGGTGAAGGTATGGGGAAGAGGAGGAAATGTGGGCACTGATGCTGGAGCGTAAAGCATGAGCAGAATGAATGGAATGACCTTTCAATTAATAAAAATACAAGTTTTTAAAAAAGAAAACAGAAAAATACTCAGCACTGCAGTTGCAATACAGAAACAATGAAGTCAAAACATAAATGAAAGCTGCCGTAATTCAATAAAACTTTATTAGCAGGCATTATGAAAACATTGTGGAAATACTAGTACTGTTCCATTAATTGTTGCAATAAAACTGAGTCACAGAGCCATTATGATGTGTCACCAAGTTGTCTTGGTAATATACTCCTTGTTAGAGGGGCTTTTCCATCTTTTTTTTTTTTAAGAACTTGAAATAAAATCGCAAGCCTCCATTTAGGTATGGTAAAGTTTGACAATAGCAATGACTATCCTGCAACAGTGAATGTTCTTATCAGGTAGAACATCAAAACGGTGAGGGGTGCTGGCATGGATAGGGACTCACTACTCACTACACCCTGGGCTCTGCAGCAGAGATATGGATCTGAATACCACCAAGAAAAAAAAGTTCACGGGAACCAAGGCCAGTGGTATTGATGCTAAACCACATCTATTGTTTCTTAGGCCTCTGAGAGAATACCACAGAAATCTGCAATAATATTTTCATTTTTATTGACAGCTATAGATTTCTTTATCTTTGCCTGTTTTGTCAAGATGATATAAAATGAAATTGTATTTCAATTAAAAAGAAAATAACCAAATGACACTTTCACAGACACATGCAAAAAAAAGTCTAAGTTTCCCAGACCGACTCATTGACAAACCTGTTATCTCCTATCTCCTGGATATAGATACCCCTTTAGCAGGGGGTCTCATCCATAGTGACAGAGGTTGTGAGCACGTTGCTTGAAGCACTTGCTGGCTGTGTTATTTCCTCTCTAAAAGATCTTATCCGTTGGTGGATGATGCCTTTCTCAAAATGGCATAGTTCCCATTTGTGTACACTGAGTTTTATGTGGTTTACTCAAGTTTCAGTTATAGCAGTTAAGAAGAAAAATAAAACAAGGAAGAGACAGAGAGCTCAACTAGAAACAAGACTTTAATTCTGATTGCCAAGTAAGTTTTATCATAATTGAGAGAAGAATATTGGAAGCTGAGATGGTAGTAGGCTTGACATGTGAGAGGCCAAACAGGCCAACTAGAAATGAGCAGGTGAAAGCTACGGTAAGTCTGTGTGTGCACCTGGAGGTTTAAGGGCCTCCTGTCTAAGCATCAGGTAAGGCTATGTCTCCAGCAGCAATTTACTAGCTAAGAGTCTCTTCTCCCTCTTGTTCTCCCTGCTGGTGGCCCGTTGGTCACAGCAGTGGTTCACCCAAAGGGAAAGGCAACATGGATTTTCAACACTGTTCTCACTTGCCAACAGAACTTCCTTTACCTATGGATTGCACACAGGAATACAAATACTTGTGTAGAGAGGACTCACATTACTTTTCAGTGGCTTCCCAAACAAAATATAGCCCAGAATATATTCAAAAAATGAAATTTGTGGACTCCAGAACTGGAGACCAGAAGTCCAAGATCAAGGTGCCAGTAGTATGTTTCTTCTGAGGTTTGGACCCTTGGCTAGCAGAGCTCTCCCTTTGTGTTGTATCCTAGTGATCTCTTCCATATACACCAACAAGCATGTGGTGTTCTTAAAAGATGTCAGCACCTTGGATTAAAGCCAACCAGTCTAACCAAGTTTTGCACATTCTCAAGAAAATTTTTGAAGACAAGTTATACTCCTATGTACTTTGGATTTCAACATGGGGAAACTGAATCTATAACAGGTCCTCACTACTCCATTGTTCAAGCTTTTTAGAGTTAGGCTTGAGTATTGTTTTCTCTGATTATACTGTTATCACAGAGGGTGACCAAAACCCTAGACTCCTACACTTCCTGGAAAAGAAAGTTGATCAGCCTAGGCTTTTCTCAAATGACCTGACATTGAAGTTATACCAACTCCTGGACTCAGTGCTCCAGAAAGGGCTCATGTTGTTCTGCGTCTGTTCCCTGAAGCTAACATAGGACATTCCTTCTTGCAAGTTCTAAAACCATTCCCTTCCCACATGTGAAAGCTACAATCTTCTCTATCTAGACATTCTCTTTCAGGTGACTGGAATCACATTTTAAATGTTCCAATTTTGAACATTCAAAGCTAATCAGAAAAACTCTACCATGCTCCATTTGGGAAAAGAGAATTTATGAATTTATGACTTTCATCTTAAGACATTTCAAGTAGAATTGTGGTAGAGAGCTGCTGAAATCCCTGTTGGCTTCGGTGCCCACAAGGCACATTGTTGTGAGTTTAGAATTAAACTCTCTGATCCATGTAAATAAATTTGAAGGCATGGTTAAGTTTGAGTCCATCAATGAACTCTGACCTCCCTTGATCCCTGACAAACCATTTACATTCTAAAACTGACTTGCTTCCATCCAAAATGGGCGATTTACAGTTTTTCAGTGCTGAGGAAGGTGCTTGGAGGAGCCTATGTCCCTCCAGACAGTCTTTGTGAGTGTTCATTCTGACATCTATAGTTTGAATACAACCTGTGCTATGTGTGTTTTCAAGGAAAATTTAAAATGTAGGGTCTAACTTGACATTGGGAATGCACTCTTTTTTTCATGACTCTCCAAGAAGAAACTAAATCAACAGAAAGCCCTCAAAATGAACATTTTAGAGAGAAATCTTTAATGCAAGTATGGCATCCATTTTATACACCCGAATTCCAAAGCAGGCATGTGCCCCTGACTGGAACATTAGCTCTGTGTCCCAGCTGCATTGCCATTATGTCTCTATTACACTTTATCCTAAAGTTGCTCCCCGCCGCATCAGAAATAATTTACCCCTAGCCAGGTTTTAAATCAAGGATATCCATCAACATGCACCACTCTGAAGGGATGATGCTATCTTAAATACAAGGGATTGCAAAATAAATGAGTTTAAACTGCTACACATGGTTCAAACTCTTGTCACACCGAAAGGAAAACCTATTCCAAGCCAAATAAATTAATTTGGGAAGTAAGACATTCTAAAGATTCCTCCCATCAACCACAGTTTGATGTGTACTGATTGTCTTTGATGAATTATGTGGTAAAACGTGAAATTGTGCATCATCTACAGCAAGTATGAAAAGAGGGAGACAGTATCCTCTATAGAGCCCATGACTCTCTACACTTTTCCAAAGGGAACACTGTTGGCAACCAGATCTCAAGGGAACAACTAAGTCTCGAGTTCAGACAAGACTGTCTTGCTGCTTCATGAATGGGTGGACTATGTTGGGTGGTTGCCTCCCGTCCCCTGGCTGGAATCCTGAACTTCAGTTCCCCCTTTGTCTGGGTGGTACATCTCCCACTGGTGCTTGACAATGAGCGATGCTCTGAAACGCTGCTCTTTCACACCCTCCGGGTGACCTATAACTTTTCATGGGTGACCTTTGACCTAGGGCCTGACAGTTTGATTTATTGTGCGGTGTTATGATTTATGAGTATCTCCTCAGAATAATTAACAGACAACAGGTGGCAGCATAATAATTTTGATTACCCAGCGGTTCATGAAACCACGACAAAGGTGACTTCATTTTCTGAATACAAGAAGGACAACAATTAGAAATTAAACAAAGAAACGCTTTTATGCCGTGGCTTTTCCATCTTTTGTTAGTGGCACAGAAGGCTTACTTAGGGGGCCTGAGTTCCCCTTGGCCATCGGGACAAAATAAGGAACTTTTACTCTGTGAACATAGGAAGACGCAGCCCCTTGCCGTATTGACAGAGTTATCCCCCTTTCTCTACTGAGGTCTTGATTAATTG